>NC_043755.1:28030489-28110489 GCF_902148845.1 Salarias fasciatus | reverse complement strand
GTTGCTGGTTTTTCCAGATGGAGGCTGAAATCCATCTCTGGTCCTGAGCAGGTCTATTTTATTCATCTCTGCTGGGAGCCAGCGAGGCTCAGAACCTGGAGCAGGCTGTGCTTCTGCTGCTGGAGCGTGAAGAGGGTCGGATGAGGAGAGCTCAGAGGGAGCAGTGGGAGGAGGAGCAGCCGGAGGTGGAGCAGATGGAGGTGGAGCAGTGGAGGTGGAGCAGATGGAGGAGGAGCAGATGGACAAAGAGGTGGTTGTAGAGGACAGGAGGATTTGAGGAGCTGAGGATGAGGCTGATGAGGTCCTGGACTGCAGACAGGTGACGGTGCTCTGCTTGTCGTGGTTCTGAATGTGACAGAGGACACAGAGGAGCTGCAGGCCTGACAAGAGAGGAAGAGAGAACAGCTCAAAACATCACGAATGACAATGGATGGTGAGACTGTCAGTGACTATGAAGCAGTTCAACAATCCCATTCAAATGTTGGACTGAGAGGCTGTTCGTGCTGCTGCTACGTTACCTTGAAGACATGTTTTCTAGCCAAACTCAGGTTTGGGGTCAATGCAGCATCGTCAACATGTTTTCTCTAAATATTTTTGACATGACCAACACCTGTAACATCATTCATATTCACCGATGCCAAAGTCAAAGAGGGCCCGGGAGCAGTCTGTCCAGATGCTGCTGCTGACGGACCTGGATGATCTGGAGCGCTGGGGGAAGTGACCGGGACGCTGCTGGAAGGCTGCAAGAGCACAGGGAAGGAAAATTAATAAAACACCTGCATGCATTCATTTCATGAGATACTAACAACACCCTCTGTGCATGGAAACCACAGCTACATGTTTGCATCTGGCCAAACAAAGATGACCGTCCCTCAGCTGCATAGGGCATTTCTCAATCTACAATACAATCTGAATATATCTTATAATGCCTCACACTTTTTTAAATTAAGCTTATTCTTAAGTGCACACTGAATGCTGATTATTCTGTCCAACTTTACCTTCAGATAAAGATCAGGCCACTTCTTCTGGTGGTGCTGCTCTGTTTCCTGCCTCAGAGCCAAACGCTGGAAGCAGCAAACCTTTGCAGGGTGGAAACCCACCCCTCATCCCCCATGCCTCTGTGCTTCTTCTGTTTGGAAGAAGGAATAGATGCACACGTCACACCAAGAAGTCCAGCCAGAGTTATGCCTGAGAAACAGCTCTTACTGATATGTGTTATATTACTGTCATTATTATTTGGAGGTATATAAGTTTAAAAAGCACAAATTCTAACATATTGTATGTATATTCTTTAATGCATAGTTAACCTCAGTGTTTTTTCTCATTTCTTTTTTGTGTGTGTGTGTGTGTGTGGGGGGGGGACTTTACTGAGGTGACGCTGCAAATTAATAAAAGCTTTTCAGTTAAATTTCTCAGCTGATATTTTTGCCAATAAGACAGCACAGTGAAGCTGCAGTAAAAAAGGACTTCTGTCCTTGCAGTTCCAGTCAAGTCAGGCTAAAAATGTGGCTCTGGAGCTCAGAGAAGCTCTCAGGAAATGTCAAATATATAAATTCATTGAAGTTAATTGGCACATTGCAAAATTAAATAATACTCCTGTGGCTACGGTAACAATTAAAGCAAAAGCAGCACTTTAAATAGCTAAAACAGCTTAAAAAACTATAGGTATTCTGAAGTGAAAAAAAAAACAAGCATCTAAATAACACAATCAAAACAACAAGCAGGATAACACGAATGAATGAATGAAATAACTCCAGAGTCACCACGATGCCACGGCCGTTTCTTTCTTGTGATCATAGCGGTGTCACATGTGTAGCTTATTGAAAAAGACTAAAAGAAAGTTAATATCAACTTACCTTGATGTGCAAAGCCACGGTGTTTGTCCACAGAGTTTGTGGAGGAGGAAGCCACCGGCAGCGGGTCCATCGTGACTTGATACGAGTCCTGTCATTGGTTGTTTAGCGAGCTAGTAGTAAGCCGGACATCGATTGGACGAGAGAAGCCACGTGCTCAGATCTGGATTGGGTGGGTGATTCTGGGCAATTCTGGGCAGAAGAGACGTCGGTTGGCTGAAAAATTCTGGGGCTGGAGATACGCGATTGGTTGCTGTGAGAAATTCTGGACAATCTAGCTCCGGATTGGGTCGGGGATTCTGGGCAATTCTGGGCTGGAGAGAAGGAGATTGGCTGAAAAAGCTGGAGACGCGGAGACGCGATTCGACGAGGAAAAGCAGCCGGACGGCTCCCAGGTAGCGCCACTGTCGCCGGCGCAGAGAAGGGTTTGACAGGGCTGAGTACTTGTTTGAGGTACTAAAAAAATGTGGCTTTGGTCTTAAATTTATTAGTTGGGTGAAACTACTAAACACTTCACACAGACAACGTCCGCTCAGACTACTTTACTCTATTTTGCTAACATTTTGTTGTTTCTTTATAGATAAAACTTGGTTGTTTTGTGGGGGTGCGAGGTCTCCACGGGAGCGGCGGTCATTACTGCAGAGATGGAGCTCAGTGCTGCTCTTGGTCTTCCAAATTTTGAGTTTTATTATCGGGCAACACACATTCAGAAAACACGTTGTTGGATCGACTGCCCTCATTTATGGAGCAAACTAGAGAGTCCATCTTGCTGCAACTCTTCTTTGCCGGCTCTGCGCTGCCAGTCAAGGTCTCAGCATAAAAACCCTGCTGTGCTCACCACTCTGAAGCTCTGGCTTCAGTTCAGGGAATATTTCATCTCCTTGAGGCGTCTCCTCCGGGCCCACTGTGTGATAACCACCTGTTTCCCCTCCAGCATAGACTCTGCTTTCTCAGGATGGCGTGAAAAGGGGATTCGTTGTTTCCTTGATTTATATACAGATGGCATTTTCAATAGTTTTGTCAGTTTATCAGCACAAGAGGATCAGTCTCCAAACCCTCTGCTTCGGTGCTTCCGGTCAGACATTCTGTTTCCAGTGTTTTCAGCCTCTCCTTCCCCGCCCCCTCGTCAGGTATGGGAAGACACATCGCAGTGGCTTAGGGTGCTTTCACACCTACTAGTCCGCTAGAGCGGTTCGGTTCGGACATAAATTATTCATAAATGTTGCAGCTGTCAACTGGTTCGGTTCGCATTCACACCACTTGTTTTTTCAGATGAACTATCCACTATGACGCTCCTGCCCCTTGGTGGCGCTGTTCACATAATGTGTTTTGGGTGGCGGAAGTGAACCCTGATTGGCCAGCATGTGTGATGTGATGCGCTGCGCGGCTTGCTACGGAAGCCTCCGCCGACCAAAAAGCCTTCTCCACAACAAAGCGGACAGGACCGAGGCCGGTCAACGTTCACACCAGCAGCGGACCGCACCGGGACCGTACCGAGACCGCACCGAGACCGCGCCGAGACCGCACCGAGACCGCACCGAGACCGCACCGAGACCGCCTCCTCCAGGAGGTCTCGGTGTGGTTCTTTGTCCCGGACCAAAACTAACTGGTCCGCTTTCACACCAGCGCGTACGAACCGACCCTGCAGGAGTTGGGGACTCTAGTCCGCTTCAAGCGGACCAGATGCTGTAGGTGTGAAAGCACCCTTACACACCTCATCTTCTTCCTTAAACTTGAGAAGATTGAACATGCGATGAGAGGAAGTGCTGGTAAGTTCTCCTCTAGACGGGAACCTTGTATTTCACACTGTAGCTCTGCTCTGTGTTCAGACGTCTGATTCCATCTGAGCCGCGGTGGTGGGTTTGATCTGAGTATGTTCTGTATGGGTTTATGTACTTATTTTCACTTTTGTTTGCTTTATGTGGATTTTTCCCCTTTTTTCCAGTTTGTTTTGTTTTTTCTTTTTTTGAAAGAAAAAAACTCTGGAGAATAAGAAAATGTATTGCACAACCACAGCTTGTTTCCCAATAAACATACTTTGCAAAAAAAAAAAAAAAAGGGTTAAAAAGTCATATGAGGCTCTGGAGTCATGTGAGGACTGAGTTTATCTGAGGATGTGAGGATTTGTCTGGTTCATTTGCAAAAAGAAAAGGACGTGTTGTTTTACTGTGGAGGTGTATGAGAACATCTGAATCGATTTACCTCTCGTGAAAGTTGTTTTTTTAGTTTTATTTTACGGAGTAATACTAAGTAAGAAAGAACATCAGTGTGACACTGAAGATAAATGTTTTTGTGCCTGCCACTAACTCCTGATTGTTACGGTCCAGTACAGCCAGCCTCCAACTACAGCGAAACGACGCCCCGCACTGTGGACCCATGACGTCCTCTGAATGTATTTTCTGGACCTTTGACATTTCTAACTGAGAACCCCTGGTCCAGACCGTAGTTCAGTTTGTGTAGTTAACACAAGTATTTAGTAGTTCAGATGAGAAGTCTGGAGTTCAGACTGGAGTTCTGGAGTCCCGGTTGGCATGGCACTGTTGAGACGGCTTTTCTGGAGTCCAGCTTCCGTCCAGACTGGCGTTGTGTAGTTCGGACTGCTTGACATCCAACAGCTTGTCTGATGGTGAGCAGAGCTGCGCGTGACGCAGGAACACAGGAACATACCTTGAGATCTGGTGGTACCATCGTCCACTCCCGAGGACAGGGACTCCATCATGTCCGCCCTCCTGCAGTGGAACTCTGCCGGGGACAGCAGGCCGCGGTCCACGGCGCTCTCCAGGGTCCTCTCCATCTGTCTGCGATAGCCGCCGCCGCCGCTGCCGTCCACGCCAAACTGCCGCTGCACGGGGAAAGCAGAGGGCCGGCCGGTCAGCTGCAGGCCGGAGGGTGAAGGAAACCGCGGCGCCGGCGGCGGCTCTGGCAGGAGCGCGCAGGAGATTCAAACTGTGACTGCTGGTCTGCTGAGAAGGTATTGACAGAAAGACTTCACTTGTGGCGTGTTTCCCCCTCCCCTACTCTGTCCCGCTGCACTCCACTTGGTTTGGTTGTGTTTCCATTGTCCTTTTGTCTGCATGACACTGCTCTCAGTGGGCGGGGCAATCCGGCGGTCAGCAGCCCGCCGCTCAGCTGGAGGACCAGCATAGCACACTTTCTTTTAGTTGCTTTGTGGCTTTTTGTTGGAAAAGGTGGAAAGAAGACAGTCAAGAAATGTTACAAACAGCGAGAAATAAAGTGAAAGAAAAGCAGTGGAGTCTGGAGGCCCCGCAGGAGTCCCGCCCCAGACGAGACGTCGAGCTGTGAGGAGGCCGGGCTCCGGCGAGGTGCTGCCGTAGCCAGACCAGCCCGCGCTTTAAACTGGTTTATTTTAACCATCAGGTCAACGATCGAATTTCAGATCCACTGTTCAACATCCACCCATAACAACAAACCCAGGAAAAGAAAGAAGAATTTAACAACTGGATTAATGGCTCATCCTCAATGATCAGCATTTCTCTTACATTAGAGCAGGGGTGTCAAACTGTTGCTCTCTCACTGCTGCAGCGCGCCTGAATCTCATGTTGATGACGACCTCTGACCTGTAGAAAAGCCCAGTCATTGCAATCAGCTGCGTTACAACTCGGAGAGACCCAAAGCACGCAGGCCATCGGCCCCGAGGACTGGAGCTTGACACGTGCATGAGAGGATTCAGGTTCTCAGCACGTTCCCTCCATCAACCTCCACTAATCTTCAGAGGGACAGGCCATGAGGAGGACATGGAGGACAAGTTTGAAACACAGGAGTTGGAGCTCATGGCTGAAAGTGGTCAGAAATCCCGGCGGAGACGTCAGAGCAGGAGTCTGACGCTCAGCAGCTGATGGAGGCTTTTACTGGTCACTGAGAAGGGTGGAACTCTGGGCTCCAGCTTGGTGCCGTCCATGTGGAGGAGGAGGCTGGTGGCTGCTCCACTGCAGAGCCGGTACCTGTGTGCACTCCTGGTGACGGTCTGGCCTCCGGTTAGGTTTCTTCAGTGATCTCAGAAATGTTCTGTTCATGACGTCTGGACAGGCCAGCGGTTGGTTTTTGCCCACCGGCCCTACGTTGACCCCCCGAGTTCCCTCAAGCCTTTGCAGCAGTAGTGTGTGTGGGCGGATGGCGCCGTTGAGGCTCAGACCTGCAGCTCTGTGAACTCCTGCTGCTCCTGCTGGGACTCCTCCCGGCGCTGCAGCTGCAGGGCCAGCCTCCGGTCCGAGCTGCAGCTCTCTGTGAGGACAGGAGGAGATGAGGACAGCGCACAGGCAGAACATGAAGACATGCAGGGAGGGAGCTGACCTGCACAGGACGGCGCTGCTTCGTTTTGGAAGTGCAGCTCCACGTGTTCCTGAAGAGAGCAGCCGTCCCTGCAGACCGTCCAGCACACGGGACATTCAAACTCCCGTCCTGGAAGACAGTCCAGCCTCAGCATGTCGACACCAATCACCTCACAGAGCTCACAAAGCCACGACGGACTCGGCAGCCCAGATCACGGGGAGGCCTTCCTGTCCTCCACACAGGAAATGAAGAGAGGTGAAGAATGAGGAGTGAGTCACACGAAGTGGGCCGATGAGCTCAGAGTTCAGGCAGGAGTCATCCTGCGAGACAGGAAGCAGACCGTCCCCACGGCTTCAGAGGAGACCCTCAACACAGGAACTCCCAGCACTCCTTCTTCTAGAAAAAACAAGGCACTGCTGGGATTTACTGCACCGGGATTCCTACGAGGGGAATTTAACATTCCTTTTTTTTAATCCCTCTCTATTAAGTCAGCCCTTCTCTCGCCTCCTGTCTCCGGGGTCTCAGGCTCATTTCAGCGTGGGGCCTTTAAAGGGTGAGTGGCTCCGGCCATTTCTACTGCAGCACAACCACTGCCCTCCGGGCTGGATGATCGTGAAGATCTTTTATCAGTGGCGCGGCATCGCAGGAGGAAAGAGACAGAAATGAACACCACGAAGACATGAAGAGAGGCGTGCTATCTGCAGGCAGACGTGTCTGAGGGACTGTCAGAGAAGAAGAGACGGACCGGAGGTCTGCATGTCCTGCACTGCAGCGTTACCGTGACACAGAAGAAACCCTGGTGGTCTTCACCCTGATTCCAGTCCTAGCCGGGCCACGTCCAGGGTCCACGTTCCACTATTCAGCTGACGCCAACATCTGCCAGATAACTAGTGCGGCACCGTTTGGAGCAGCACCGCAAAGAGCTCATCAGAACGCGTGTGAATTCCAGGAGTGGTGCGCTACGACTTCTCTCGGAGTTCCAGCAAAAACATGAGCCCCGTAGAGTAACTCTGGATTAGTTGTTTAGGTGAATAATATTTTATCCTACTTGAAACATTTTCACCTGCACTTGAGTTACATCTTTCAGTAATGGAAGAAACGGGTTTCTGTTAGGGGTGCAACGGTTCAGTCAGCCCACGGTTCGGTTTGTACCTCGGTTTCAGGATTACGGTTTCGGTTCTTGCTTTGCATTAAAAAAAAAACAAAAAAAACCAAGAAGTTTGACTTTCCAAAAGATTCCTTTTATTTTGCTTTAAAGAAAACTAAATGATGACAATGCCTCTTAGTCTTAACTATTATTTGGCTGATACATGTTATCAGGGTGAGGTTATCAAAATAAAATACAACATAATTAATATGGAAACAGCAATACTGTGATGATTAAAAGATAACAATGGCAATAATAGTCATAATAGCAATTATAAAATTGAAATAGAATAAAATATTAAGTATATTAATTGTGATAATAATAGATATAACAGTACAATATCACAGTAACGCTGATCAGAGCCATACAGCCATAATATCAACAGCTATCAAGTACAATACACATCCTTAAACCAATCCTCTCAATAAAAATCTCTGTTTGTCTGTAGAGTTTATGACTTCATTTCATTCTGTTCATGTCTGTGTGTGCTCCATGTATGATGTTTATAATAAACTCCATCAGAAGTTGAAAACTGATGGATTTATGGTCTCTTCTGTGCTGCACAGCAGCGGGAATGGGGCGTCTGCTCACCCTCCAGCAGACTCAGGTGACAACAATGCTGGTTTTTGTTGGTTGTTGTGCTATTTTAGCCCCGCCCCTTCCCTTTTTGATTGACAGGAATGTGACAGGCTCGTGTGTGATTCATCCCGGTTCCACAGCGGCGGCGCACCAGACAAATTTACCAGTAATTTTTTTTTCCAGTTACTTGGGACCAAGTTGATTGGGAGTCGGGACCGACTTGGCTTGGGGCCGGCGAGGTCAGGGACGGCTCGGCTTGGGGCCGGCGAGGTCAGGGACGGCTCGGCTTGGGGCCGGCGAGGTCAGGGACGGCTCGGCTTGGGGCCGGCGAGGTCAGGGACGGCTCGGCTTGGGGCCGTGGCGACAGTAAACCCTCGTCGTTATAATCCACAGGGAAAATGAAATACTGAAGATCTGAAGGAAGCCGGTGCTTCTTCAGACTCTCTTCGCCCTCCGCTCGCCATAACTTTTCTTTTGTTTTTCTCCTTCCTGTCTCAGTGTGAGACACTGAGCCCAGCTTCCTCCTCAGTGAGAGACTCCGCCCACTCGGCCATGTGCTCGCCTCCCATTGCACAGTCGCTGCATATGAACTAGCGGGGCGGGGTTTTGTACAGGGCTGGGGGAGGAGGGGAGGAGGGCTGTCTCAGAGCCGGAGAGCAGGCGCTGGGCTGGATGGATGCTTCCTGCGGCTGTCAGAAACTAATTAATTGTAAGACCGAAAAAGCGCGCTTCATAGAGGAGAACTGAGCCGTGCAGGGCGGACCGTACGGCTCGGTTTTAAACCGTAAACCGTTGCACCCCTGGTTTCTGTGTCAAACATGTATGGTTCTGACACAGGATGTATTTATTTCATAGTTTCTTCATTTTCAAATCAAAAGGCATCGGCACTGGGAGTTCTGCATTTGCTTGTGAATCTCTGGGTGTGATTTAAAGTGATTAAACATGTTTTGTGTGTTTTCCATGATTAAAAACTCGGAGCTATTCTGTTCTTGGAGCTGCGGTTGTGTTCCCGGCCTTTAGATATTCTGATAACCATTTTGAACATTTAGGAATTATAACTGAACCCTTTCCTGCTGCATCCTTAATCTAACAATCGGACTTGGTTGCATTTAGCGCCAGATGAAGAAATGTGAAAAGAACGGAAGCGACTGGGTCTGGGATTCGCCCCGGTACCTCTGTCAGCTGAGCTGTGCTCGGACCTGGTCCCACCGCAGGTTTCATCTCCACGCCTCCAGGCCTTCTCTGCAGCTCTGGAGGCGGCCTGGACAGCAGAGGGACGTCCGGCGTCCCCCGCGGTGTCCGGCCGGGACGAGGACTCGGCGCGGCGCGGCGGCTCCGGGTGGGCGGCCGCGATGTGGAAGCCGAGCTGGTCGTAGCTCACGCCGCTCAGGGAGCAGAGCGGGCACTGCAGCCGGTCCTCCACGTGGCTCAGCAGCACATGAGTCTTCATGTCGTCCTCCAGGAGGACCTCCTCCCCGCAGATGTCACAGACCAGCATGGCCGCAGCCTACAAGCACAGCGTGGACAGTCAGACTCCGCCTCAGGGAAACAGTCCCCGTGTCCGTCTTGACAGGACAGGGACGAGACCCGGCTCCGCGGCCACGTCCAGGCCCTGGAACCTGGTCCAGCTTCCAGCCAAGCCTCTGAACTGGAAGTCTGCTGTTCTGTGGGCTTCACTGGTCCATGTGAGGGTCCACAGGGACCCGGTGGTCGACCCAGACCAGTTCCTGTCAGCATGGGTATGGACGCCGCCGACGGACCGAGGTGCACGCGCAGCAGGGCTGAACAGCGACTGCGTACTGGTCCAGTGGTCTGTGGACGTAGAGCAGGGAGGCGGGACACCTCAACCACGATCAGCACCAGCTGGCA
The DNA here is from genome assembly GCF_902148845.1 of Salarias fasciatus. Lineage (NCBI taxonomy): Eukaryota > Metazoa > Chordata > Actinopteri > Blenniiformes > Blenniidae > Salarias > Salarias fasciatus. Next base: position 28,100,751 of record NC_043755.1, on the reverse strand, counting down.
TCATGAAGGCCAAGACACACGGCGCAGAACCGTCACGGCTCGACTTCCTGAACCTGCTGAATATGTAGGTCGGACATCTTTGCACTAACAAGGCGAACATCTGGAGTTGGCCGGCAGCAGCGAAGCTGTCCAGGCCACCGAGCACGCCGCACCTTCACACTTCTTTAGAGGATCACGTCCAGGAACCGGCTGCCTCGGCAGCACGGCGTCGAACCCTGAGGCGCGACGGCGAGCACGGGACGACACGAGCCGCCGGTCAGGAGGCCGCCTGCAGACACCGCAACACCCGTCTCAAGACTTCAGGCTTCTGTTCAATCACAATTAAACCAAGTGAAATCTTTCCTCTGGCACTGCCACTAAAAACCAACCACAGAATGTTTGGAAGTGGCTCCACAGCGCCACCTGGAGACTGACTGTTCCATCTGTAGCGAGCTCCGCAGTGACGGAGCCCTCTGCTTCACCTCTGGACATGTGGAGACACCAGGTGTCAGGGGCTGACAGGGCCAGCAGTGCCCTCTGCTGGCTGCTCACAGAATGGACCGGCTGAGGGTGGAGGAGGTCAGAGAGGAGGTCAGAGAGGAGGTCAGAGAGGAGGTCAGAGAGAGTGGAGGAGGTCAGAGAGGAGGTCAGAGAGGAGGTCAGAGAGGAGGTCAGAGAGGGTGGAGGAGGTCAGAGAGGAGGTCAGAGAGGAGGTCAGAGAGGAGGTCAGAGAGGAGGTCAGAGAGGGTGGAGGAGGTCAGAGAGGAGGTCAGAGAGGAGGTCAGAGAGGAGGTCAGAGAGGAGGTCAGAGAGGGTGGAGGAGGTCAGAGGGGGTGGAGGAGGTCAGAGAGGAGGTCAGAGAGGGTGGAGGAGGTCAGAGGGGGTGGAGGAGGTCAGAGAGGAGGTCAGAGAGGAGGTCAGAGAGGGTGGAGGAGGTCAGAGGGTGGAGGTCAGAGAGGGTGGAGGAGGTCAGAGGGTGGAGGTCAGAGAGGAGGTCAGAGAGGAGGTCAGAGGGGGTGGAGGAGGTCAGAGGGTCGAGGTCAGAGAGGAGGTCAGAGAGGGTGGAGGAGGTCAGAGGGGGTGGAGGAGGTCAGAGAGGAGGTCAGAGAGGGTGGAGGAGGTCAGAGGGTGGAGGTCAGAGAGGGTGGAGGAGGTCAGAGAGGAGGTCAGAGAGGAGGTCAGAGAGGAGGTCAGAGAGGGTGGAGGAGGTCAGAGGGTGGAGGTCAGAGAGGGTGGAGGAGGTCAGAGAGGAGGTCAGAGAGGAGGTCAGAGAGGGTGGAGGAGGTCAGAGAGGAGGTCAGAGAGGAGGTCAGAGAGGGTGGAGGAGGTCAGAGGGTGGAGGTCAGAGAGGAGGTCAGAGAGGAGGTCAGAGGGGGTGGAGGAGGTCAGAGGGTGGAGGTCAGAGAGGGTGGAGGAGGTCAGAGAGGAGGTCAGAGAGGAGGTCAGAGAGGGTGGAGGAGGTCAGAGGGTGGAGGTCAGAGAGGGTGGAGGAGGTCAGAGGGTGGAGGTCAGAGAGGGTGGAGGAGGTCAGAGAGGAGGTCAGAGAGGAGGTCAGAGAGGGTGGAGGAGGTCAGAGAGGGGGTCAGAGAGGAGGTCAGAGAGGGTGGAGGAGGTCAGAGGGTGGAGGTCAGAGAGGAGGTCAGAGGGGGTGGAGGAGGTCAGAGAGGAGGTCAGAGGGGGTGGAGGAGGTCAGAGAGGAGGTCAGAGGGGGTGGAGGAGGTCAGAGAGGAGGTCAGAGAGGAGGTCAGAGGGGGTGGAGGAGGTCAGAGGGTGGAGGTCAGAGAGGAGGTCAGAGAGGGTGGAGGAGGTCAGAGAGGAGGTCAGAGAGGGTGGAGGAGGTCAGAGGGTGGAGGTCAGAGAGGAGGTCAGAGAGGAGGTCAGAGAGGAGGTCAGAGAGGGTGGAGGAGGTCAGAGGGGGTGGAGGAGGTCAGAGAGGAGGTCAGAGAGGAGGTCAGAGAGGGTGGAGGAGGTCAGAGGGTGGAGGTCAGAGAGGAGGTCAGAGGGGGTGGAGGAGGTCAGAGGGTGGAGGTCAGAGAGGAGGTCAGAGAGGAGGTCAGAGGGGGTGGAGGAGGTCAGAGGGTGGAGGTCAGTGGGGCTAACAATCAGTCCAGATGTGGTCTTTGATGTGGCCCTGGTGCACGTGGCTAGCTACAAACAATCAGTCACACGTGAATCGTGAAACAATGCAGATTGAACAAGTTTAAGAGGTGGTCTGGGACCTGGACCTGGACCTGGACCTGGACCTGGACCTGGTCCTGGTCCTGGTCCAGGGGGTCTGACTATGAAGGACACAGAATGAAGGTTATGGAACCTCGACACCGGTTTCTGGGAAAAGAGTGTCTCGTCTTAAACATCTACTGTATTTGACTGTGTGGAACAGAAAACGGACAAACCGCCGGTCCACGGACCAACGAGTGACCGCGTCACTGTCGAACAGGAAGCTTACTTCAGTCTGTGAAGCTGTGCCGCTGAGCAAACGTGGGAAGTGAACCCGTTAAAGTTTGAATGAGACGACCAGTGTCTACTCACAGCTCTGCTCTCCACCCTCCGCGTCCACACCGTCCTCAACACGCACGGTCCACACGTGACGCTTTCACACTTCCGGCTCGCTCTTTCAGAATAAAACGAACAGAGCGCTGGAGGTGACGCTCAGCGTCAACATCGATCCGTCCAGCTCATCACCGCTCAAACCTGCCCACAACTCTCTCCTTTCCCCGGCACAGCTTCACGCCTTCAGACAGAACCGGAAGCCACAAAAAGTGGAATCCATGAGTACCGGATGAAAAGTAGAGGCAATAATAAGTGTTGTTCTCTTGCCATCATTAGTAGTAGTTGTTATTGCTGTAAATCTTGTCTTTCTTCTACGTTGAAGTGGACCAGTGGAATGGAAAACACTGAAAAGACTGAAAGTAGAAGGAGAAGACCGAAGGAGGGACCTCGAAGAAACTGTTCAGGAAAAAGACTTCAATATAAAACCAACAACGGCAGAAAAAGAAACAAAAGCTGACAGTGTTCTACATTTATTTTACCATCCATTATGACGCTTTTATTTTGGAACTTGGCGCGGCAAGCTGACAGCTAGCGGAAGTGACGTCGTGTTTACGCGGAAGGTTTACTCGGAAGTGGAGCAGCGAGGAGAGGCGTACTTCTCTGCACCGTGTCCTGCCCCGCAGACTCAGACCCGGACCTGCTGGGACTGACACATGGACGGCTGGACACAGAGGGACACAGAGGGACAGCAGCGCACCGCGAGACCGCCAGCAGCGCGAGCACACCTGGAGTCAAGGTAGGACATGGACACACACACACAGACTTCTACACACACTGAGACACACACACACACTGAGACACATACACACTGACAGCGACACACACACACACACACACACACACACACACACACACACACACACACACACACACACACACACACACACTGACTTCTACACACAGTGAGACACATACACACTGACAGCAACACACACACACACACACACACACACACATACACTGACTTCTACACACAGTGAGACACACACACACACACACACACTGACAGCTACACACACTGAGCAGACAGACAGCAGTGTGTTGTTCACACTCTGCTCACTGCAGGACGGCGGTGAATGTCTTCCTTCAGTTGTGAAAGTGTGTCAGTGTGTGTGTGTGTGTGTGTGTGTGTGTGTGTGTGTGAGACCAGATAAACCAACAGTCTTCACTATCAGCACCAACAGGCTGCATACACTGGGAACACCCAGTACACACCGCTACGGTCCAGTTGGGGCTGCTGAGGTCCACTACGGTCCACTACAGTCCACTGCGGTCCACTACAGTCCACTACGGTCCACTACAGTCCACTACGGTCCACTAGGGTCCACTACAGTCCACTACGGTCCACTACGGTCCACTAGGGTCCACTACAGTCCACTGCGGTCCACTACAGTCCACTACGGTCCACTAGGTTCCACTACAGTCCACTACAGTCCACTACAGTCCACTGCGGTCCACTACAGTCCACTAGGGTCCACTACAGTCCACTAGGGTCCACTGGGGTCGGTCCAGAGCTGTCCAGTCTTCAGGTGGTCTGTGTTTGCTGTCAGGCCATGAGAACAGTCGCTGTCCTTGGAGGGGGGATCGGGGGACTCGCTGCTTCTTACTACCTGTGCCAGAGTCAGCAGGTCACCAAGGTGTGTACCTACCACACACACACACACACACACACACACACACACACGCACAGTCTTGTATTTCTATCCTTATGGGGACCGTCCATTGACTCCCATTCATGTCTAGCCCCTAACCCTGACCCTTACCCTAACCCTAACCCACACCACAACAAAGCCTAACCCTAAAGAAATGTTTTTGACCTTTTACTTTTTTCAGTAACAACAACATGGTCAAGAAAACACTGTTTCTCCTACTTAGGACCGGAAAAAGGTCCCACAAGGCACGTCGTTTCACGTTTTGCTATCCTTGTGGGGACATTTGGCCCCGACAAGGATAGAAATACAAGAACACACACACACACACACACACACACACACACACACACTCTCCTCCAGCTGTTCCTCCTGGCTCCTGTGGCTGTGCTTGGCAGGTGGTGGTGCTGGAGGCCAGCAGCCGCTGGGGGGGCTGGCTCTGGTCCACCCGGAGGCCGGATGGCGCCGTGTTTGAACATGGACCCCGAGGGATCCGGCCCGCCGGCGCCGTGGGACGCAACACCCTCAATATGGTGACGTCCGCCGCCGGCGCGACTCGAGAGAGGACTGACTGCAGTGGGACTAATGGAGGTGTGTGTGTCGCTGTCCCCGTCCCCGTCCCCGTCCCCGCCCCCGCCCCCGCCCCGCCCCCGCCCCGCCCCGGCCCTGCAGGTGGAGGACCTGGGTCTCGGGGAAGAGCTGCTTCCGGTCCCCTCCAGTCACGTGGCGTCTCAGAACCGATACCTGTACGTCAACCAACAGCTCCACAAGATGCCCACCGGGATCACGTGAGTCCTGAGAGGGACCTGTGTGAGCGCTGTGGGGGGACCTGGACCCACCAGCCTGGGGGGTCCAGGCTGGTGGGTCCAGGCTGGGGTCCAGGCTGGACCCACGGGTGCAGGGGACTTCTGGGAAAACCTCCACAGTCCCTGCAGGGTGTGTTCTCCCCCTCCTGTCCAGGTGTGCTGCTCACCTGCTCTTGTCTTCCAGGGGACTCCTCCGGACCGTCCCGCCCTTCACTCGTCCCCTGCTCTTCAGCATCGCTTCTGAAATTCTGGTGAAGAAAAGCGAGAACCCAGATGAGTCCGTCCACTCGTTTGTTTCTAGAAGGTTTGGGAAGGAGGTGAGGACGAGTGACCTGCCCTCCAGCAAGGCAGCGAGGGACGGGACGCTTCCAATCATTGATCCTCTCTCTCCCTCTCTCCGTCTCTCCCTCTCTCTCTCCCTCTCCCTCCCTCTCCCTCTCTCTCTCTCCCTGCAGCTGGCGGACATGGCGGTGGACAGTCTGTGTCGGGGGGTGTTTGCAGGAGACAGCAGGAAGTTGAGCGTGCGCTCCTGTTTCCCGCCGCTGTTCTGGGCCGAGCAGCTCCGGGGCTCTGTGGTTCTGGGGATGCTGAGCTCTTCAGGTACTGTCCTGGTCCTGGTCCTGGTCCTGGTCCTGTTCACTGCTGTCAGTCAGGATCCGGTCAGCGGACCGTACCCTCATGCTCGCCGCCACTGTCCACAAAAGCAGCAGCAGAAGAAGAGTTGTGGCCGAGGTCTTTGGCATTCGGAGCAGCCCCACAGGAACACGTCAGAGTCTGGAGCAGTGTGAATGAATTCTGTTGGTGTTTTGGCAAAACGATTCCAAGAAAACTCCCCAAAAACTGAGTTTTTCCCCCAACGTAAACAGATGAGTCGGCTGAAAACTGTGAGAAATGAATCGGTTAAGTCCATTGTGCTTCGCCATACTTTCACACAGACGCCATAAAATGTTAAAATGTTTCCGGTTTTGTCCTCTATTCAGGTGTTGAAACCTCATTTCAGGGTCTTCTGTCTTCTAAACTGTGGTCTTTAAAGTGTGTGAGTGTTTGAGCTGTGTTTGGAGTTTACAATGGGTGTGTGTTGGAGCGGGAGAGTGCCAGGCGCTCTCCTTTAGACAGAAACTGGTTTCTGCGGTCCCCGCGGCCACCGTCTCAATAGACGACATCAAAACCACCTGTGCACCAAAGACTGTCCTCCTCAGGACAGTCTCAGTCCCTCAAGACACCCCAGAAGCTTCCTGAACACATCTGTGTGGAGCAGTGAGCGACCAGGCTGGGTCCCGGTGAGGTCCCAGACCCTGTAGCCCAGTGGGGCCGTTCGCCTCCCTGCCTTCGGCCCTGCAGTGCAGCGGCAGGACGGAGGACGAGCCGACCGAGGACGCAGTGTCCTGCAGCTTCCTGTTATCAGATCCTGAGCTGCATGAGGCAGCAGAGCCGGGCCGCTCCCACCCGGCCCGAGCCGGAAGACCAGCAAGACCACCGCCCTGCTGCAGTCTGGACCACCGCACCTCACCGGCGGGACCGTGGAGACAGAGGACAAGCAGGAGACAGGGGGGAGACAGGGGGGAGACAGGGGGGAGACAGGGAGGAGACAGGGAGGAGACAGGGAGGAGACAGGGGGGAGACAAGCAGGAGACAAGCAGGAGACAGGGAGGTGTGCTCCTCCTCCATCGTTGCTCCTCCTCCATCGTTGCTCCTCCATCGTTGCTCCTCCATCGTTCCTCCTCCATCGTTCCTCCTCCATCGTTCCTCCTCCTCCATCGTTCCTCCTCCATCGTTCCTCCTCCTCCATCGTTCCTCCTCCTCCATCGTTCCTCCTCCTCCATCGTTCCTCCTCCATCGTTGCTCCTCCATCGTTGCTCCTCCATCGTTGCTCCTCCATCGTTGCTCCTCCATCGTTGCTCCTCCATCGTTCCTCCTCCATCGTTCCTCCTCCTCCATCGTTCCTCCTCCTCCATCGTTCCTCCTCCTCCATCGTTCCTCCTCCATCGTTCCTCCTCCATCGTTCCTCCTCCATCGTTCCTCCTCCATCGTTGCTCCTCCTCCATCGTTGCTCCTCCTCCATCGTTGCTCCTCCTCCATCGTTGCTCCTCCATCGTTGCTCCTCCATCGTTGCTCCTCCATCGTTGCTCCTCCTCCATCGTTGCTCCTCCTCCATCGTTGCTCCTCCTCCATCGTTGCTCCTCCTCCATCGTTGCTCCTCCATCGTTGCTCCTCCATCGTTGCTCCTCCTCCATCGTTGCTCCTCCTCCATCGTTGCTCCTCCTCCATCGTTCCTCCTCCATCGTTGCTCCTCCTCCATCATGCCCTTGCTGCCATGAAGCGAGTCAAACAGCTGACCTTTGCCTTCACCTCTCGTCGTCACTGCTGTTTCTAGTGAACCGTCAGAGCAGATGTTCTTCCTGTGGCCCGGTCCAGTGTGAGCCGGACTACCCAGAACCTGCTCGGTGCAGAATCCTGTGGATCTTTGCTGTGATTGGTCAGCATGGTGATCTGTGTGACTCATGATGTTTCCTGTGTTCAGCAGCGGGTGATCCGGCAGCGGGCCCCGGTGCCGCCGTGGCCCCGGGGCCTCTGGCCCAGAGGGCTGTGCGGGAGTCCTGGGCCCAGTGGTCACTGAAGAGAGGAGTCCAGTCCCTCCCAGAATCCCTCACTGAATATCTGCGAGGAAGTGGGCGAGTGCAGCTGCACACAGACGCAGCCGTGAAGCAGATCCAGCCCTCAGCCTCTGGATGGACGGTAGGACTGACCTCCACAAGGCTGGAAGCCACTCACCTCATTACCTTAGCTGAAACACAAGTTCCAACTACTGCTGAGAAGAGTCACCAGCAAAGCAGATAAATGAGGAGTGATCCTTCAGTCCGCCACTCCCAGGCGAACCCTGGACTCCAGGATGGCCTGGTCTGGATCCAGATCTTCAGGCTGTCCAGCCGCTGCAGGGAGAGGACGTCCTGTGGAGCTCAGTGCATTGAACAGCAGAATAAACACAACCGACAGGACCAGGCCGAGCAAGCAGACGCTCAGAGACAGACTTAGAAACTGTCTGGAGGTCAGAGGTCAGACAGGGAGTGGTGAGGAAGAGCAGGCGCTTATTGACAGTGTTGTAATAAGTGTGTGTGTGTGTGTGTGCGTCTAGGTGCACTTGGAGGATGGAGTGGTGTCAGCTGACCACGTCATCTCTGCACTACCTGCTAGAGGTAAGTGACTGATCAGTACAAGCAGCAGCTGTCAGCGCTCACTCATATAGACTGTTGTCATGGGAACCATTGCCATAGAAAGAGTGTAGCAGAAACCATCATAGTAGAAACCAGCGTTGCCATGGTGATAGAAACAGTGAGACGGAGAACGTAGCAGCCTCGTGACAGCAACAGCGTGTCTCTTCGAGATGAACTCAGGACGGTGTGACTGAGCATGCTGGGAAGTTCCTGTCTTTATCTGAGGTTAGGGTTAGGGGCTGAGGCTGTTTCACTTTTAAACGTGTGTATTGGTGGTAAATGTTGGAGCGTTGTGGCAGTGTGTGGTGTGTCGGTGGCAGTGTGGTGTGTGTTGGTGGCAGTGTGGTGTGTGTTGGTGGCAGTGTGTCGGTGGCAGTGTGGTGTGTGTTGGTGGCAGTGTGTCATGGCAGTGTGGTGTGTGTCGGTGGCAGTGGTGTGTGTCGGTGGCAGTGGGGTGTGTGTCGGTGGCAGTGGGGTGTGTGTCGGTGGCAGTGTGGTGTGTCGTGGCAGTGTGGTGTGTGTTGTGGCAGTGTGTCGTGGCAGTGTGGTGTGTGTCGTGGCAGTGTGGTGTGTGTCGTGGCAGTGTGGTGTGTGTCGTGGCAGTTTGGTGTGTGTTGGTGGTGAACGTTCCAGCAGAGCAGTCACTCTGTTGTGGTGCAGCTCTGGCCTCGGCCCTGCCCTCGTCCTGCCAGCCTCTGGTCCAGCAGCTCCAGGACATCGCCTCCGTCACCGTGGCAGTGGTCAACCTGGAGTATGAAGGCAGCATCCTTCCTGTCCAGGTGTGAAACCATCAACGTTCCACGCTGTGCCTGCAGCTACGCTCCATCAGCACCACAACTGTCACTCTCACTTTTCTGACACACCCTTTCTGAATCACATTCAGCTGTCTGTCTCTCTCTCTCTGTCTCTCTCTGTCTCTGTCTGTCTCCAGGGATTTGGCCACCTCGTCCCTTCATCAGAGGACCAGGCTCTACTGGGAGTGGTCTATGATTCTGTTCCTTTTCCTCAACACAACAGACCTGATGGACTCACAACCAGAGTGACGGTATACACACACACACACACTCACTCACTCACTCACTCACTCACTCACTCACTCACACTCACTCACTGACTCACACACACTCACACTCACACACACTCGCACACACACACTCACACTGAGCAGGCAGTGGATGGGGAGCTGCATCCAGGCTGGACCCGAACCCCCCCGGGTTGGATCTGGGTTGGGACGGGGTCTCCGGCCTTCTCCATGGAGGGACGTGACTCAGGAGCCACAGAGAGGAGAGCAAACACTCTGAGAGGGTCCACACCCTGAACCACCGGGGCCAACACTCACCTGGCTCAGGAGGTACTGGTCACCTGGCTCAGAGGTACTGGTCACCTGGTTCAGGAGGTACTGGTCACCTGGTTCAGGAGGTCCTGGTCACCTGGCTCAGAGGTACTGGTCACCTGGCTCAGAGGTACTGGTCACCTGGCTCAGGAGGTCCTGGTCACCTGGCTCAGGAGGTCCTGGTCACCTGGCTCAGGAGGTACTGGTCACCTGGTTCAGGAGGTACTGGTCACCTGGTTCAGGAGGTCCTGGTCACCTGGCTCAGGAGGTACTGGTCACCTGGTTCAGGAGGTCCTGGTCACCTGGCTCAGGAGGTACTGGTCACCTGGCTCAGGAGGTACTGGTCACCTGGTTCAGGAGGTACTGGTCACCTGGTTCAGGAGGTCCTGGTCACCTGGCTCAGAGGTACTGGTCACCTGGCTCAGGAGGTCCTGGTCACCTGGCTCAGGAGGTCCTGGTCACCTGGCTCAGGAGGTACTGGTCACCTGGCTCAGGAGGTACTGGTCACCTGGTTCAGGAGGTACTGGTCACCTGGTTCAGGAGGTCCTGGTCACCTGGCTCAGAGGTACTGGTCACCTGGCTCAGGAGGTCCTGGTCACCTGGCTCAGGAGGTACTGGTCACCTGGCTCAGGAGGTACTGGTCACCTGGTTCAGGAGGTCCTGGTCACCTGGCTCAGGAGGTACTGGTCACCTGGTTCAGGAGGTCCTGGTCACCTGGCTCAGGAGGTACTGGTCACCTGGCTCAGGAGGTCCTGGTCACCTGGCTCAGGAGGTACTGGTCACCTGGCTCAGGAGGTCCTGGTCACCTGGCTCAGGAGGTACTGGTCACCTGGCTCAGGAGGTCCTGGTCACCTGGCTCAGGAGGTACTGGTCACCTGGCTCAGGAGGTCCTGGTCACCTGGTTCAGGAGGTACTGGTCACCTGGCTCAGGAGGTCCTGGTCACCTGGCTCAGAGGTACTGGTCACCTGGTTCAGGAGGTACTGGTCACCTGGTTCAGGAGGTACTGGTCACCTGGCTCAGAGGTACTGGTCACCTGGTTCAGGAGGTACTGGTCACCTGGCTCAGAGGTACTGGTCACCTGGTTCAGGAGGTACTGGTCACCTGGTTCAGGAGGTACTGGTCACCTGGCTCAGAGGTACTGGTCACCTGGCTCAGAGGTACTGGTCACCTGGCTCAGGAAGTACTGGTCACCTGGTTAGACCAGCTACTGAGCCATTAAACCTTCAGCGTCTGGTTAATGGACTTGGCAGAGAGACAGTCCTCACCACAGGCGGACTGTTGGAAGCGGTGTCGGTCAGCTGGTCCCCCCTGTGTCTGCAGGTCATGATGGGCGGGGCCTGGTTCCACCAGCTGCTGGGGGGGGCGCACCCCGCTTCACAGGAGCAGCTTCTGTCCAGAGCCGTGGAGGCGGTGCGCCGCCACCTGGGGGTGACGGCGGAGCCCAGCTGGAGCCGGGTGTGTCTGCACAGGGTGAGGCAGACGAGACAAGACACAATACGAAACGACACGACAAGACACTACACAACACCACACGATACGACACATCACGGCATGTCACGTCACAACACGACACAATACGACACGACACAACTCGACACGGCATGTCACGACACGAGATGACACGACACGACAGCCAGCGGAGCAGAGCGCAGCTCGGAGCAGCTGCAGCAGTAGCAAGGGGTCTACAAGGGGTCTACAAGGGGTCTACAAGGGGTCTACAAGGGGTCAGCAGGGTCAGCAGGTCTCTTTGTGTTTGTGGCTGTGGAGGAGGCGTCGGCTGCGTTGGTCGACACTGTCAGTACAGCCTCACATCCTCAGCTGGAGCACAGGGAGAACGTGCAGACTCTACGTCTGAATGAGCTGTTGTTTCTTCCAGGACTGTATCCCTCAGTACTTCCTGGGACACTTTGGGAAAGTGGGTAAGTGGCTCCACCTGACGGCGCTCCTCCAGCAGACGGTGCAGCACTCCTCCATGTTCCGTCTGTCCCCCTGTCCAGAGTCCATGCGTCACTTCATCAGGACTCATGAGCTGCGCCTGTCTCTGACCGGCTCGTCCTACGACGGCGTGTCGGTGAACGACGTGGTCTTCAGCGCACGGACAGCCGCACGGCTGCTGGGGACCACGTGAACCGGGGGGACCAGGGGGACCTCTGGAACCTGGTGGACCTGGTGGACGCTCCCTCTGAGAGGCTCCGCCCTCTGCAGTCCACTCTCTCTACCAATGTTTGCACTTTACTGCTCTAACTCAGGCCGTGTGGACGGGGCACCGTAACTCACACACACTTCTGAACTCAGGCGTGTCCTGCTACAACCACTGGACGTGCACTGAGAGTCAAGTCACACACACACACACACACACACACACACACACCATCAACATCCTGCATATAAGCTAGTATCGTATGAGTGTGTGTGTCCTATACGGCTCCCTTTCATTCTGATTGTTTCTGCTGCAGGAAATAAATGTGGAGACTGCGGTTGTGGTTGTGTTGTCTTGTTCATGGAGCTGTGACACAGTGACTGGTCTGGAGGGTCTGGAGGGTCTGGAGGGGCTCCTGGATGCTGCTGGTCCAGCCAGGTGGCAAGTAGAACTCACTGCCAGCGACATCGGATGAGTTCTGGCTCTGTGAAATCTTTCTGAAGAAAAGAGGGGAAATCCAGGCGGTCTGCTGTGTAGGTCCTCCTCAGGCTGAGGGGGACGTGATGAAAAGGGGGACGGAATACAGGGGGGATGGGATGGAGGGGCCGATCAGCTGATATTCTCCCAGGAACACCATGCGTGGCACAGAGTATTTTCATTCATTCATTCATTTCATTCATTCATTTTCTGCTGCTGGTCCCTTTCGGGGTCGCGGGTGGCTGGAGCCGATCCCAGCTGCTGTGGGCGAAGGCGGGGGTATGCCCTGGACAGGTCGCCAGTCTGTCACAGGGCTGACATATATATATACACAGACATAAAACCATTCACTCACACATTCATACCTAGGGGCAATTTTTAGAGTGACCAATTAACCTGACGTGCATGTTTTTGGACCGTGGGAGGAAGCCGGAGTACCCGGAGAGAACCCACGCACACACGGGGAGAACATGCAAACTCCACACAGAAAGGCCGAGTCCCGGCCAGTATTGAACCCTGGACATTCTTGCTGTGAGACACAAGCGCTAACCACTGCACCACCGTGTGGCCCGGAGAGTATTTTCAGAGGGACTAAAAGTGTTTCCATAGAGATCATTAAAAGAAAAGGACTTGATCAAAACATCCTGCCCCCTTTAACTTCCCATCCTAAAATATGAATGAATGGAAAACAGTCAAAGGACTTTAAACATGATGGGATTGTTATATTACATTCCGAGTAGGACTTTGTTTTCAAACAGGTCTGGTTCAATTTGAGGTAGTTACAGTAACCCGCCAGTAGGTGGAGCTGTGCTGATTACATAGTGAAAGCTGAGGCTGGCCAGTCACTATGGACTCTGCACAACTTCACCACTTCCTGAACTTCAGGAGGCTCCTTGTTTCCTGTCTTTCATGACAGGACGAGCTGATTACTGCAGCTGTGTCTGACCTCTGGAACAGCTTCAGCTCAGTCACCAGCGGGTGACTGCGTGCAGAGAAGAAGCTGAAGCCGCCGTGACCAGCTGTGATGGCCGATGCAAACACTGCCAGGGTGCATGCAGTGCGGCCGCCGTCCAGAAGGGCCTGAAGGAACTCCATGGAATCCCAGGCACCGCCCACCGCATCTGTGAACACCTCGACGTGATGCGATACGCAGCCCAGGAGGACTCCTTGCATAGGAGCAGGGCCGGCGCGGGCCCCGTGGTAGTGTCGCGGAGAGTTGTTGAGCGGGGGGGGGGGGGGGGGGGGGTAGAAGGAGACCGCCGAGTATCGCCGAAATTTGTCGAGCGGGGGGGGGGGGGGGGGGGGGGGGTTTGAGTCGGCAATATCTGTCGAGGGGCGCGAGCAAGCGAACCAAGCAGTGCGCTGCTCAAACAGCCGTCACAGCAGCGCAACTTGGGCGGTGCGCCTCACGGCCACATTAAGCGCCCCCCTATGGCTCGGCGCCCTGGGCAAGTGCCCCGGATGCCCAGCCTAATCGCCGGCCCTGCATAGGAGAGCAGGATCCTTCCAGAAAAGGAGATCGTGGCGTGCCCGGGGCGGAATCGAGACCTTTCTGCATCCGTCCCGCTTCCCCACGCAGCGGAGGCGTGCAAAATGAGCGGCCCCAGCTCGCTGCTGTGCCCCGCGTCCACAGCCGCCGAGCGGCAAGAGCGAGGAAAAAGCCAGTGACGGCGCGCGTGTCCAGGCGGCTCAGTGCGCATTCTACTCACCGTTCTACGCCGCTTATCACATAGCGGGCAAAGGGAGGGAAGAGCCCCGCCGAGCTGGATGCTCAGTTTCTGTATACCCTCTGGATGCCCTCTGTACAACGGTATATGTTGGTTTTTGGCCCATTTTTACATTATTTTCACTCCAAAAACTCATAAAGTACTCAAAAAATCACTTCAGAGAGGCTTCGGTGTGGGATAAGGCCCTCAGACTGAGAGGAGCAGGGACAGACAGCAGGTGCATCCCTCAGCAGATATCTGAGAAGTCACAAAACCCCGCTAGCGGGCCAGCCAGCCATTCAGCAAGCTCATTGGCTACCAGCCCTGTCAGTCAAACGTTTCTACCGACGTGATTGGCTCAGAATACGTTGATTACGAGTGATGACGACCGATGACGTGAGTCCATCAGTCTCGGCAGCGGTTGGCTGGTTAGCCATCGGAGGGAGGGATGAGTCACTTGATTGGTTGAAATATGACGAATAAACAACGGAAACCGATCAGTCGCCATATTGGATATCCTCAGCACGAGGGAGAGACGTCTGGATGTTTTTATCTGATAAAAAAATGGATTATTATCGGACGCGCACGCGGAGAGACGCGCCGCGTGCGCGCGCGGTGGCGCGTCTAATTCTGGATTATTTGCTTATTTCAAGACATGTTTTGGACAAAAGGCTATACTTTCTAGCTTTGCCTGGATGCATACGCTTGTACTGTGGCAGTTTTTGCTGGATTGTCTGGATTATGGATCGTCTGTGATCAGTTATGAGCCTCCAAAGGTGAGTTGCGCTGTTTACTTAATTTGCTGTATGTTGGATAAATGTGTTTATACTACCCGCTGTGGTAATCACATCTGAAAGTGGTTCATACTAGGGGTGTCCTCAGAAAGTCGACGATTCGATGATTCGTTCGAAGGGGCCTGATTCCACTGCCAATCATGCAGTCGAACTTCGACTGTCGAAGCATCGAAAAAATGTGGTTATTAAACGAGGACCATTCCATTCCAGCTGTATGGGGGTGCTGAATGACTGATTTTACATAGAATTGCTTGTTTTTTTCCCAATAAACATGATATAAAGCCTATTTGATATACATGTTAGCCTATCAAATATACTGTGGAAAAATTTACTTAACTTGTGCTTTTATTCAATATTCTATCTATTTAGTGTTTGTGAATGAACCACCATGGTGAGTGGCACAATCCGATTTTGCGCAGAGCTCCGTCACAGAGCAGCATCTCGGTGGTGATTTGGCTTCACTTTAAAAGCCTCACAATGTCGGAAAAAAAACAGAACTTCAGACCAAGTCAAAGATGATCCAAAAAAGTCAAATGCAGATTGTGTCCTTTCATATCACTTCACAACAACATGGCTTTCCACCTTAAACGGGTCAGTAGCCAGATCATTGGGCTAATAAAAGACGGTTCTGTTACTCAATTCTAATTTTTAATGCTGACTTTTATTTCGTATAATTGTAATATTTTAGGTTATTATTATATTATTATTTTTATTCATCTAAAAGGCTAATTCTATTTAATTTAGTGTGTGTTTTTGCATGGATGTTGCGCTGCGAAACGGACCGACACAGCGCAATTAAGCCTATTTCATTTAATTTGAGCAGATAATGTGAGAAATTGTTTAGCCAAAAAATGTGAGCTTATCTGCAGAGATAGCCGGATACTTTCTTGGATACTTTCATTTGATTCGGAAATCAAATGAAAGTATCCAAAGTAATTCCAGTGTATAAAGCCGGGGACAAACATGATTTTACAAATTATAGACCAGTCTCACTACTTTCTCAATTGTCCAAAATATTAGAAAAACTTTTTGTTGCTCGTTTGAATACATTTCTGGAAAAAAATAAAATACTTAATGAAAGTCAGTACGGATTGAGGTCAAATAGGTCAACTGTATTAGCACTTCTGGATTCTGTTGAGGAGATAGCAAATTCGTTGGAGAATAAAATGTACACAATCGGAATATTCCTTGACCTCCAGAAGGCTTTTGACACTATTAACCATGATATTTTAATAGATAAGTTAGAGAGGTATGGGATCCGAGGGAGAGTATTGGAATGGGTAAAGAGTTATCTGACTGACCGAAAACAATTTGTACAACTTGGAGATGTCTGTTCTTTATTGTTGGATGTTTCTTGTGGTGTCCCACAGGGGGCAGTATTGGGCCCCATTTTATTTATTCTTTATATAAATGATATATGTAAAGTTTCAGATGTTCTCAAGTTAGTTTTGTTTGCTGATGATACGACTATTTTTTGTACTGGGGATGACCTCCAGGCATTAGAGCAGGAAATGAATACAGAATTGAAAAAAATTAAATCGTGGTTAAATAGAAACAAATTGTCATTAAACTTGGGGAAAACCAAGTTAATGGTGTTTGGAAACATGGGAACAAATGATGTTGAAATTAAGTTGGATGATAAAATTATTGAAAAAGTAAATGAAATAAAATTCTTAGGAGTATTAATAGATGATAAAATTAATTGGAAATCACATATAAGCCATGTTCAAAGAAAAGTTTCAAGAAGTATTTCAGTAATAAATAAGGCAAAACATGATCTAAATAAAAATTCATTGCGTATACTTTATTGTTCATTAGTTTTGCCATATTTTACTTACTGTGCAGAAGTATGGGGAAATAATTATAAAACAGCATTACACCCTCTTGTCATTTTACAGAAGAAAGCAATAAGAATAATACATGGTGTCGGTTACAGAGAACATACAAACATACTTTTTGCAAATTCTAAATTATTAAAATTTCAAGATATTGTTGATTTATTGACTGTACAAATTGTATTTAGGGCAAGTAAGGACAATCTTCCAAAAAACATCCAACTTTTATTTTCTAAAAGAGTAGGAGTAGGGTATAATTTACGTCATACACAGAATTTTAAAGTTAGATGGGCGAATAATAAACGGAAAAGACTTTGTCCTTCAGTTCAAGGGGTAAAATTGTGGAACAACCTGGGTAGGAAGCTCAAGGAATGTCCAAATATGAAGTTATTTAAAAAGAAACTGAAAGAAATTACTTTTGAAAAATATATTAAGGGAAATGATTTTTGTTTATAAAAAAGGAAGTGTTATAAATTGTACTGTGAACACAACTGTGTAACAATGAAGGTTGTAATATCTTGAGCTAAAGAGTTAAAGTAAAGAGGGGTGGGAGATAATAAGTGTTACTTCATCCCACTCCTTTTCGAGCTAATATAAATGTGTTTTGTTATTGTATTACGCTGTATTGATTGTAATGATTTTTGTATATTGTAATGTAATTTTTGTTTACTGCCGAGCACTGTGAATGAAATTCAGCTCGAAACAAAATAAACAAACAAACAAACAAACAATTATAGATATAAATAAATGACATGCTTTAGCCTGTTTGTTAGAAGAGGGTTTGGTTCTGGTCATTTGAACTATACTTCATTTGTTTGATGTTTAGAGTTACCGACACTTTGTTCCAGTCTGTGTTTCAGTGTGGAGGAAAAAAATAAGTGTTGTTTTACCTGCCTGCACTGTTTTTTTGTTTTTTGTTTTGTTTTGTTTTGTTTTGTTTAATTTTATTATTATTAGTGCAATCAGGGCCGACTGTAGGCATAGGCGCCTGTGAGCACCGCTCTGCACTGTGCTGCGCTCCGACGCCCGTGTAGGTACGCTTAACCCCTGCCCCCACCCCCCACCCGCCCGCTCCGCTAAACAAGATGATAGATTCGACTATCAGTCGACTATTGGCAGATTCGGACGAATCAGATTCGACTATGGAAATTTTTAGTCGGGGACACCTCTAGTTTATACCAGCGGATTCATGAGAATATCAGCTTTCTCACGGTACATAGTACGTCTGTGGAATATGCAAAATGCGTCTGGATAATTGATAATGCATCGGGAGAAGTTGACCAGCCCGCCGGCGGGCCGGTCTGAGCTTAAGGGATTAATTTAGAGTTAGTCTGCTGCTTTTAACTTTTAGGATTTAATAAAGATTATTTTAATTTGAAATCTCGTCCTTGGTTCTAGTGGATCATTTGAACCTGCGGGTTTTTGGTTTCTTTTTGGGGCATTTTGTTTTTTTTAGATCCTGGGGTGCAAGCCCCCAGGTGGCGTTGTCTTTAGTTTGCTTTCTGTCCGTCCCACCACTCATTCTGCCACACTTGGAGCAGGCAGCAGTTTTGAGCGTAGACACCTGTGGCCTGACTTCTGTGTCAGTGTTGGGCTCAACAAGTTCATAAGAGCCATTAGCAGAGTTTTGATCTTGGAACAGAATGTCTGGGCCAGTGAGCCAGGTAGTGAGGGGTAGCTGATACACAGGAACAGAGCGAGAAAATGCACAGCTCTTGTTTTAGAGCAGTAGAAGGTGACATGTCTGTGTATGATCTGGGAATTGACACTTCAGACAGTTCTTTGAGTGAGTCTTTCCAGAGAGTCCAAGTTTTTTCCATTTCTGGGGGTAACGGAGTATCCCAGTCTCCATTTTCAATGGTAAGCTCACGGAGGATAGATTTTCTTTGAATGGTGACTGGCGCGACGAAGCCTAATGGATCGTAATAACGACAATATCGTTATTGTCGATAAGACACCTCGTCGAGTAAATGGTTTAGTCTCATCTGATGTTTTGAAGGTAACAGTCTCTTTTTATGTCTCACAGAATTCCAAGACTACGCTGCATGGGGACTTAGTCTGCATCAAAGTCCAAAACTTTTAGATCTTTGGCATGGTCTTGGGAAGGGAATGCATCCAAGACTTCTTTTCTGTTTGACGTGATTTTATGTAGTCTAAGGTTTGACTCTGAAAGTGTGTCTCGGGTTCTTTGCAAAAGTGACACAGCATCTTCGATGGTGGGCAGAGACTTCAGCCCGTCGTCCACATAGAAGTCACGTGTGACAAACTGCTTGACGTCTGGATCGCACTCTGGCTCACACTGCAGGACAGATTGGTGCAAGCCGTAGATGGCAACTGCTGGTGATGGGGCATTTCCAAAAACATGAACGGTCATTCTGTACTCAGTGACATCTTTGGAAAGATCATTGTCACGGAACCACAAAAACCATAAATAGTTCCTGTCTTCCTCTCGATCATTGAAGCAGTAAAACATATGTTCAATGTCTGCTGTGAATGCAACTGCTTCCTTTCTGAAGCGCATCAGAACTCCAAGAAGTGAGTTATTAAGGTCTGGTCCAGTTAACAACACATCATTTAATGACACACCTTCATGCTTGGCGCTGCTGTCAAAGACTACTCTGATCTGTTTGGTTTTCTAGGATGGTAGATGCCAAACAGTGGCAAATACCAGCATTCTTCACCGTTTGTTAGAGGAGGGGCGAATTCAGCATGCCCATTGTTGAATATATTGTCCATGAAGCAGATGAAGTGCTCTTTCATCTCCTCTTTTCTTTCAAAATTGCGGATGAGTGACATGAGACGATTGAGTGCTTGAGATCTGTTGTTGGGGAGCTTTGGGCGTGGAGATTTGAAAGGCAATGGAGCTGTCCAGTTACTGTCTTTGTTTTGGGATACAGTCAGGTCGGCACCAATCCAAGTCGGCCCCGGCCAACTCGGCACCGCCCCGGGATACAGTCAAGTCGGCATCAAGCTAAGTCGGCCTCGGGGGCCAGGGGGGGGGCTCTCAAGTGGCCGAGTTGGTCGGTGCCGACTTGACTGTAAGCTGCTTACCAACTTGGCCAAAAGCCTCCTTTTTTTTTTTTTTAATCACAATGCGGCTGCGGCGCGGATTTGCACAGTTTTTTTCGTGCCGGCTGCGCCGCTTCTCCTCACGCAGCAGGCGGGGACTGGAGGACAAACTGTGTGAGTATGGAGACTGACAGGGTAGAGGTGGAGAATGGACCGGGTTTGATCAAACGCTGCCTGGTCACATGATCTGGTCGGGGTCATCCCTATGTTCCCCGGGTCCGATGTTCCCCTCTATCAATACTGGGGAACATAGGACCCTCTTTCTAAAGAAGGATCCTGTTCCCCGCTGTGTCATAGCGCACTCGGATGTAGGTTTTTTTGTTTGTTTTTTGCCGCGGCGAGAGCGCAGATTTGCATTTGCACCAACCTAGTTGACGTAAACAACAGTGAAATATAATAAAATATTTGATAAAAATGTAATAAAAATTTTAATTAAAAAAATTGGAGGAGTCTGTACCTTCAGAGCGGACAGAGCAGACATATAATGAAACTTTTCCTAATCACAGCTATAAACTTTATTCTGGTGTAAACTATCTATCCAATCTGAGGACAAAAATAATGATTTAAGATATTTAGTGATTTAAATAAGCAGCTTGTGTTTGTCACACTATCCGCTCAAAAGAAAAAAGCAAACACAAAACAGAAAAAAACACACACACATGAATAAGCTGTCTGATAAATTCTAAGACATTTTACTATGTTTCCCTCCTCCGTACTGTAGAACTTAAATTTTCTGACAGGCTCATCACAGTCCTCACAGTCTGCTGCTGCAGAGAGAGGGGGGGGTTCACGCTGACGGAGATGCCGAAATGAATGAATGAGCTCTCCGCTTATTCCTATAGTGGAGATGAACGTCAGTATCGGAATGGAGGGAAATAATGATTAACACTAGAACTAAAATGATGAACACGAGAACTGCCAGCATTCTTACCCCCCCTCCAAAGGCCGCAGCGCTCAGCCAGACCAGCATACATTTTGCAGTGTTTTTGCGCAGGAGCACAACAGGTTGTTTTTCTGTGATCTAATTGTAATGTTTAGAGCAATGTTTTTTTTTACGAGCCATGCTGCTGTCATTGAACGCAACATTCCTAGAAGTGAGCATGCGCAGAGAGCAATATAGGAAGTAATGCCTGTATGATCACCGGAGCTCTGTCTACCTGAATCGTGCCGTGATAATGGATGTATATAAACTTCCAAGACTCCAACAAGTCATCTCTCATCATTTGTGTCCGTGCACACATCACATTGGCGGCGAGGACTAAAAAGGAGAGAAGGAAAAAAGGCGTTGATCGAGGACGGACAAGTTAAGCGCCGTCAAGCACGCCGGAGAAAAGTTTTTTTTCTTTCTCCGTTTTTTTCAAGCAGCCGTCGTGTCGCTCGCAAACACGCCAGCTCTACCCGCGTTTGACACCGAAACGGACCCGAGTTCAGTAGGACCACGCTGGAACAAATGGGTGCAGAGGTTTGAGAACTACACAACTGCCTTCAACATTTCCGGAGATGGGAGAGTCAAAGCTCTACTTCTACACTTGGCTGGTGAGCGTGTTCATGACATATACGATACAGTAGCGGCCACAGGAGACAAGTATGCAGATGTAAAAGCAAAGCTGGAAACATATTTTACTCCAAAGAAAAACGTGCTGTATGAAGTGTACACATTCAGAAAAGCAGTTCAGCTCTCAGGCGAAAATCTGGACACATACTGCACAAGACTACGTATGCTGGCCAAACACTGTGAATTCACGGATGTGAATTTGGAAATAAAAGGAAAACTAAGTCAGAGCTGTACATCAACAAGGCTTCGCAGACGAGCGCTCAGAGAGCCCAACATGACTCTGGAAGAAATCCTCAACTACGGCAGATCAATGGAAGTATCTGAACAGCAGGCAACAGGCATGGAACGAGGAGCAGCTGCAGCAGTGAATGCGGTGCAACACAACGAACGGCCAACCAAAAGGTACAATACTGCCCATGCAAACACAAACAAATCCAGCAGTCAGTGTCGAAACTGTGGTGGGAAGTATCCCCACGACGGTGTTTGTCCTGCTCGAGGGAAAGATTGTAAAGCTTGCGGCAAACTAAATCACCTTGCTAGACAGTGCAGGTCAAAGCCAAAACAACAAATGAGCAGAGATGTGAAACCAAAGGGCTACACTAAACAGCACAAAGCACAAAAGGAAGTCTACAATGTCACTAACTCAACGCACAGTGAAAGTAAAGACTCAGACAGCAGTGATGATAACTATGTGTTTGTGACCACCAGCACAGCTAAAAGAAGCACACCAACAACACAGGTTAAGATTGGTGATACTGGCATCTCAGTAGTCCTAGATTCAGGTGCCACAGTAAACGTCATGAGTGAATCCGCTCTCAACATGCTGTCACCACAGCCACAGTCGGTACCAGCAGACACCAACATCTTTCCTTATGGCTGTACTACTCCACTGTCACTGGTAGGCATGTTCAGATGTGAGGTGAAAGCAAATGATAAACAGACATTGTGCAGATTTTATGTAAAAAGTGGCAAAGGCTGTTCCCTACTCGGTTATGACACAGCGACACAGCTAGGTCTCATTAACGTAGTCAACACTATGTCCACACCTCAACCAAGCACAGTGGCGGATAAACTGGTCGAAGACAACCCAGAACTCTTCCGAGGCATCGGAAAACTCAAGGATTTTCAAGTCAAACTTCACATTGACTCTACTGTTCAGCCCACATGTCAGCCACACAGGCGAGTGCCATTCCACATCCGTCAAAGAGTGGAAAAAGAGCGAGAAAAGCTGGAAGAAGGTGACATTATTGAAACTGTGACAGGCCCAATGTCATGGGTTTCACCAATAGTGACTCCACCCAAACCCAAAAACCCAAATGAAGTCAGAATCTGCGTTGATATGCGACAAGCTAACACTGCAATACAACGTGAAGGTCACATCACACCGACGATGGATGACGTCATCCACGAACTCAATGGAGCCACTGTCTTCTCCGAACTTGATTTAAGAGCTGGATATCACCAGTTGGAGCTTCATCCAGACAGCAGATACATAACAACTTTCAGCACTCACAAAGGCCTGCGCAGATACAAACGTCTCAACTTCGGTATTTCATCAGCAGCTGAAGTATTCCAAAATGCCATCTGCCAAGCACTACAAGGGATCAGTGGGGTAAAGAACCTCAGCGACGACATCATCGTGCATGGGAAAACACAAGCTGACCATGACAACAGCCTCGCAGCAGTTTTTCAGAGACTCAAAGAAAAGGGCCTTACTCTCAACAGAGACAAATGTGAGTTCAACAAGTCCAGACTGGAATTTTTTGGATTCATCTTCCAAGCAGGAGGAATCTCAGCTGACCCCAAAAAGACCACAAGGCGCTGGAGGTGATCTGGAATAATCCTCGTTCCAAGCCACCAGCAAGGATTGAACGTTGGGGTTTGAGACTACAACCCTACGACTTCGCAGTAGTCTACAGAAAAGGAGCTGAAAACCCAGCAGACTACATGTCCAGGCAACCAGCATCGACACAGCATGGGTTACACACCAGAGTAACAAAAGTCGCTGAAGACTACGTCAACTTCATGGCACAACAGGCAACGCCCAAAGCGATGACTCTGTCCGAAATCCAAGAGGAAACCCTCGAAGACCCCCTTCTGAAAAAGGTCAGTGAGCATGTAAGGCACAACACATGGCACACTATCAAAAAGGATTCACAGGATGCCACTGCCCTGCAAAAATACAAGCAAATCAGCGGCGAACTCACTGTTTCACCTACTGATGACATAATACTTCGAGGCCTCAGGATCGTAATCCCCTCAGCCCTTGAAGACAAAGTGTTGCAGTTAGTCCATGAAGGACATCAGGGCATTGTGAAAACAAAAACATTATTGAGGTCAAAAGTATGGTTTCCAAACATTGACCAAAAAGCAGAGTTTATGGTTAAGAACTGTCTAGCATGCCAAGCAAACCCCGGTGACACAAGTCGAACCTCTAAAAATGTCAGAGTTACCCGAGTCACCGTGGCATTCAGTCAGTGCAGACTTCTACGGTCCACTCCCCACTGGAGAGTACTTGCTAGTTCTTGTGGATGAGTACACCCGCTACCCAGTCGTTAAACCTGTGAGATCCACCTCAGTAAATACGGTGATCCCAGTCATGGATGAAACGTTCTCAATGTTTGGCATTCCCAGAATACTCAAAACAGACAACGGACCTCCTTTCAACAGCGAGCAGTTCTCAAAGTTCCTAACACACATGGGATGTCATCACAGGAAGATCACGCCTCTATGGCCACAAGCAAATGCAACGGCAGAGCGCTTCATGCGGACACTTGGAAAAGCTGTACGTGTTTCAGAGAATCAGAGCATCCCCTGGAAGCAAACACTAAACACATTTCTTCGTGAGTATCGCTCTACACCACACAGCACCACTGAAGCGTCTCCTGCAGAGCTTATGTTCCAACGCAAGATCAATACCAAGATTCCTGCACATTCCAGTGCCACTCAAAACAAAGCTGACCAAGTGATCAGGGAGCGTGACAAGCAAGCAAAGACAAAAATGAAGCAAAACGCAGATACACGTCGCCACGCAAAATCCAGTTCTCTCAGTGTTGGTGACACTGTGCTGCATCGTCAGTCAAAACAAAACAAGCTGACATCATCCTACAACTGTGATCCGCACACCATAACCACCATCAACGGCTCAATGGTCACTGCCAGAAACGACAAGCATTCCATCACAAGGAACTCATCGTTTATCAAAACGATAAACGCCAGTGCTCAGTGTCCCACACCTACTCCAGGCACCGATGATGAGGACAGTACTCCAACAGTTCCACGGTACCCTGCGAGATGCACCAGACGCCGCCCTGCGTATCTGGAAGACTACGAAGACACTGGCTGAGCTATAAGTTTTGGTTTTTTTTTCAGATGTTTGCCAATGACTTCAATTGACTGTTTACATTTGGTTGTTTGGCTGCAACAATAATCACTTGCCATCTATTTGCATTTTTGAAATATCAAGTGCTATTTTCTTTTTCTTCCAGTCCAAAAGGAATGCACTTATGAGACAGATTTATTTTTTTTTGTTTGTGGGTTCTAAATAGAGTGTGTTGTATATTTCAAGAAAAGGGCAACAAAATGTTCAGGGAATTTAAGAACCTTAGGTAACAAAATGTTTGGAAAGTTAAAAAAAACTGGTTGACTGTGTATTCATATTTTGTTAAAAAAAAAGGAGTGATGTAATGTTTAGAGCAATGTTTTTTTACGAGCCATGCTGCTGTCATTGAACGCAACATTCCAAGAAGTGAGCATGCGCAAAGAGCAATATAGGAAGTAATGCCTGTATGATCACCGGAGCTCTGTCTGCCTGTATGGTGCCGTGATAATGGATGTATATAAACTTCCAAGACTCCAACAAGCCATCTCTCATCATTTGTGTCCGTGCACACATCACACTAATGTATTAAAATATTAAGCCAAGAGGATCAGCAAACCTTTTAATGCCTCATGTCTGCTTTATTAATGCCTCAAATCAGGTTTTAAAATTTATTTAATTTTTACGGTGCGCATAGGCGTCAGTTTAGGGGAGGAGGGGGGGCATGTCCCCCCCCACTTTTTGCCAGGGGTATTTTTTTCTCCATCTCACACAAATCCTTCACGTGTAGCCATAGGGCTTGAAAGGATGACGTCAGCAGTGGAAAAAACCGCAATGCATTGTGGTCAATGCGGGCGGTATGCTGTAACGTCTGTTTACGCCAGCTACAGGCAAGACGCTGCGCTCGTGTTGCTCTTTTAATTTTATTTGGCGAGTTTCTACAAATACAAACATGGTGCAGTCGTGCTTTGACCACAATGCATTGCGAGATATCACATGTCCTTTCGAGCCCTATTGTAACCCCGGTTATTTTCAGTAGTACAGAACATTCCGACGCTCCTGAACGCACCATCCGCTAGCGGCAGAGACGTTCACGAGGATTAAAACAAACAAATAAACGTGCCTCCGCCCAGAGCAGCTCTTTCTTCTGAAACACCTGTGGTGAGTTTGGAAACTTGGTTGCTAGTTTAACCCTGTGATTATCCCAGGTTATAAACATCTGCAAGAGGCGGTAGTTTGTTTTGAAAAGTGGATATGTCCTGAAGAACTTTACTCTCAACATGCTGACAGCAACATTTTGAGGCTGTTTGGCCTCATTCTAGTAGAAACTCAGCTAAACTTCATCATCAGTAACAGGCTGATCATCCCTGGGGGACCTGTGGCTTTTGATTTAAAGGGGCACAGCGCAGTTTTAAATATTACATTTTCAATTACTCACACCCACAAACGTTTGTGATGGGCAGCAAGAGCTATTTCTGCAAGATCGCAGTCGCTCCTATTGTCCTGTGCAGGGCACTGAAGGCACAGCAATATGAGTGATTCGGGTACGAATCGCTCTGAGCCTGATGTAATGCTCCTCCCACTGGCCTGGTAATCCTTAAGTTTCGATTTGTCCGCCATTACTCCGCCAGACGCTTAGCAGCAACAACTGAGCAGGACTGAGGATGAAGCTTCCAGAAGTCAGAACAGACCGGCTTCTAGCACTGCCTCAGCTCCAGCACAGACCCACCAGGCAGAAGAAACTTACATTTTACTCGAGCGCTGCTAAAAGAGCGAGGAAGGAGTTCCCCTCTTCTGTGCACGTACATGGGCACAAGCCACAGACACGAGCTTTTCACTAAGCTACAGTTACGCCTAAGGCCTGCAGGGGGCGCTGTTTCACATAGAACGAGCAAACTGCGCTGTGCTCCTTTAAAGGACCTGTATCCTGCTTTTTTAGCTCGTCCAAACCCTAGAAATGGCATTAACATGGTAATAGTTTATTTTTGGCGCTAAGGAAAAGTCATTTTGTGTGAAATAAAAGATTTTCTGGGGCTAATTCTGAAACCCGGAAGAGAAAACGCTCTGTGTCACTGAAAATCCCGCCTCTCCCCCTGTGGACTTTGACTGACAGCTACTTCAACCAATGTGCTGGCTAGCTTTAGCTCTTTAGCTCTAGCTTCTCTGCACCAAAGACACGTGAAAACGTCTTTTCCTGTTAGAAACTCACCAAGCACAGACCCTCCAGACCCTTCAGACCCCTTCAGACGCTTCAGACCCTCCAGACCCTTCAGACCCCTTCAGACCCTTCAGACCCTTCAGACCCTCCAGACCCTTCAGACCCTTCAGACCCTCCAGACCCTTCAGACCCTCCAGACCCTCCAGACCCTCCAGACCCTTCAGACCCTTCAGACCCTCCAGACCCTCCAGACCCTCCAGACCCTCCAGACCCTCCAGACCCTTCAGACCCTTCAGACCCTCCAGACCCTTCAGACCCTTCAGACCCTTCAGACCCTTCAGACCCTCCAGACCCTCCAGACCCTTCAGACCCTTCAGACCCTCCAGACCCTTCAGACCCTCCAGACCCGCCAGACCCTCCAGACCCTTCAGACCCTCCAGACCCTCCAGACCCTTCAGACTCTTGCTCTTGCTTGACTGTTGCTTTCAGACGATGGTTAAAGTTTATCTCCATAATCAGAGTTAGAAAAAAGCAGCAACGCTGATTGCCGAGGGCCTGCGGGGGGAGGGGGGCTCAGGGGAGCCATCTTCACCGTGTGACGTGAACATGGGAAAACAGAGCATTTTCACGGTGGGAGGGGCTGCCTCTCTGAGCAGCACAACAAGGAGGAAAGCTCAAACACACAGGCACGGAGGAAAAAACGCTTTGGGGTGTTTTTGGTGAGAACATAGCTATATAACAAGGTTAAAACATACAAAAAGTGAATTTTGCATGATACAGCCCCTTTAAAAGAAATGCGAGTTTTATTGAAAGATGTGAAAAGGGATGAATTTCATATTTTTATATTTGAACTGTAATGACGAAGAATGTATCAAAGATGCTTTAATTCATTAAAGAAATGCAATTAATTGTAAGATAGGTTTAAATGTGCACACTTTAGTGCAGACTGTTTTACATATATAGAGATGACTGCCCCTTGGTTCACAGCTCACGAGACATTTAAAACAGAACATAGAAAACAGAGCTGAACAGACTCGAACTGTCATTTCATCCCCAACAGAACTGCAGCTGTGAGGACTGGAAGTCCTACAGGTCCAGATTTGTGGGCTACAAGGTAACATCATCATTTTTAAAAGTGCCCAAAAACATTGTCCTGCCGTTCTGAAGTGCCAATGAAGACATGACATGTGTCCTCCTTGTCCTCCTCCCAGCTGGTCTCTGTGGACATGGCAGACAGTCACACTGCTGAGCCTCTCCTGGGACATCGTGGAGCAGAGCCTCGTTTTCAGACGCCGCAGAGCCTGAGGCGTCTCTCTGATTCTCTAGAGGACACTGGACCACCAGCTAGAGCCGGACCAGGGTCTGACCAGGGTCTCCACTGGGACCACCAGCACCAGGGTCTGACCAGGGTCTCCACTGGGACCACCAGCACCAGGGTCTCCACTGGGACCTCCAACAAGAACCAGGGTCTCCTGATTATTTCTGTTGATCTCTGCTTCTGGACACATAAAATAATGGAAAACCCTCCTGAGACTGATGGTTCTCTGTGTCTGACACGCCCTGGATGTTCAGTA
The DNA here is from genome assembly GCF_902148845.1 of Salarias fasciatus. Classification (NCBI taxonomy): domain Eukaryota; kingdom Metazoa; phylum Chordata; class Actinopteri; order Blenniiformes; family Blenniidae; genus Salarias; species Salarias fasciatus. The sequence continues at coordinate 28,072,594 of NC_043755.1, read as the reverse complement.
ATGTTTGTTCTTGTGTCGATGGTACAGTTAGTGTTTTAATATATTTCTTTAATGGTTCTGGAGCATCTTTACCAGAGCAAAGACATGTCAGTGTGTGTAGATCTGGTTCATTAGCTTGATCAGTCTAAAGCTATCTGAGGACGTCTGATGGAGATTCTGTGGATTAACAGACTGCCTCCTCTGATGTCAGCTGCTTTTTTCTTTCTGACGTGTTGATTTATTAGGTTTTTCCTCAGATTTTATTAATGAGAGAAGGAAACAGGAGGCAGTGAATGCAGCACAGCAGAATCAAACCTTTCCATGAAACACCAGAGAGCAGGAGAGGAAGAGGTTACGTCAGAGCTTCGCTCCAATAATTGAAGCTAATAATATTAATGGTAATAAATGTCTCCAGCCTCCCAACAACAAAGGTAAGACAATAAGGCTTCATGTTGCTGTTCATCTTCTGCTGATTCACCAGGTCCTACTCCCGTTTCCTTTTTTTCCGCTCCTTAGACAAAGTTTTTTTCTGTCTTTTTGGTTCTGCCATCCGTGAGCACCTCAGGACGGCGTTGCTAACGCTAGCGAGGGTTTCATGTTTGTTTTACGCGCTTTTGTTAAATCTTCTGCAGCAGCAGTTCTTCGCGCTGCCCGGAAACTTCCTCCGGTTCTCCCTCTGTCGTAGACATGCCTGCCTCGCACAATCACAACAAAAAAACAAACACACTTCTATAGCGAACTCACTCGCGCTCACTTCTATTGGAGGTGCCACTCCTCTTTATTTTTCAGTTACCAAACCGAAATTAGAACCAATCAACACATCATGCAAAGATCGTCCATTGCAACACAATGACAGATATCGCACTCCAACAGCTTTTATCCTTGTCCTCCCGTATGAGTGCCGTAAAGCAGGTTTGTTCTCTCAGATGTCGTCGGGTCGCTCCTCTGAAATTGCAAGCGCTGTTTTCAGGACCCAGACCCCGGGGGGAGTGGAGGGACCGGAGAATCACTGTGACAGGTCTTTGTTTACCCCCACAGGGATTCTGAAACACATTTATTGAGGTAAAAAAGTTGCAAAGTTCTGCTTTAAAACATGACAATCACCTACAATATGAAATAATTCTCAGCATCTTAAGGCAGCCATACCAAAAGTAAAATCAGTTCTAGTCATTATCTCAAGCACTTCTCACAAGTAGTGGTGACTGGTCATTAGGGGCAGGTGGAGCACAGCGCCACCAGGAGTCAACATCAAGGACTGCAGGCAAAATGTTATAATTTCATTAGGATTATCTGAAATATCTGCTGCGTTCAAAGTGACCGAGCAATTCTTTTTTGGGACAAGTGGGGCTCAGACTGAAAACTGAGACCTGATTGGCTGCCGCGATGTAGGCGGGTCCAAATTAGTGACTGACAGGGAGACATGACAGTTCAGTGCCGCTAAAGCTAAAGCTAAAGCTAAAGCTAACAATCGGAAATCAAAATGAAAGTCACTGAAAAGTTTATCCAAAAGAAGAACCGTGCGCCTTTTAAAGTGAGTCCTCAGCTTTGGTGAGTGAAAGCATGTACGTATTGTCAGTTTTTTCGATGTATGCGCACATGCGCACGCACACACACACACACACACACACACACACACATGTGTAACAGGTCTCAGATTGAGAACCCATTAACAGATAAGAAATCCTGTAAAACAGGATGAAAAGATGAGACAGACGACCGATGCTTCTGGTGCAGTCTGGCTTCTTCAGCAGAATTTATTCCCAAAATTCCCATAATATGTTCTTTCTTTTCCATATTCCCATATTTTCTGAAACATAATATCAAAAACAAAATCACAATTTATCTCAAACAGTAACCACACAATCCTGTTTTCTCAATGAAACAACACTATCATTTTATCACAAAATATGATCTTGTATCCAGTATAGTACTGCATTAATATGTTCCTTTTCAGTCAGATTAACTGTTTTATCACTCAGATCAAATCTAAATCAATGAAATGTAACTTATTTAATCTTACTTTTAAGTTGAAATTAATGACACGAGTGTATTACTCTTAAATCTTGGGAAGAATGTATGAGCTGAAGACAAAATTGATCCATTTTTAACCATTTCAAACAATCATGCAAAGATATTACTGTAACTCATAACTTATTTACACAAACAACAATATACAAATCCATAAGAATGATATTTAACCTAAAACAAAATGTGCTGGAGCCATAAATTAATACAGAGTTCTGGTCACAAAGGAAAAACTACAACGCAGCGCCATATTCTGCCGCATGTGACGCACAAAGGAAACACGTTTCCCATTCATTCAAAAAACACGGTCAAATCTACTGAAAACATGAACAAACTGAAGTGATCATCTTCTTCAAACATTTAATCACAAGTTTGAGTAAGTTTTATGAATATATTCACACTCTACTAACCTGTAAAACAGGATGAAAAGATGAGACAGACGACCGATGCTTCTGGTGCAGTCTGGCTTCTTCAGCAGAATGAGGAAGTTGATACTTCCGTTTACACGGAGAAGCAAGGCACCACTGCCTCCTACTGGTGGCAGTGAATAAGTGTCTCATAAATGTAATTGCCTCACATGACAAGAATTTTCTTTGCTCTTAGAGGAAGCAACAATTAATCATTTTGGATTATATTCACAAATCTACAGAAATAAACAAAACTTCATAAAATGTGACCGACATTTAATGAGTGTCACGCACGCACACACACACATGCACGCACACAGCTCCAAAGTCGCTTTTTGCCAGTAGTTGCCCCCCCCCCCCACTTTTCAAAACAAACTGACGCCCTTGACGGTGCGCATTTCAGCAGCGTCACCTCTCACACTCCGCGCACTCATTTCCCTGATAAACACACACACACACACCAACACACACAAAATAGTTGTATTATTAACTGTCAATAATAATCAAGAACATATTAAAATGAGTAAAATAAGTCTCCCCGGCTGCGCCCCAGGACGGACCCCCCCCCACACGGTCCGTCCTCACCCTGCTCATTTGATTCAGGGACTGCAGGCTCCACAGGACAAAGGTATTTATTCAGAAAATATGTTCGTTCAAAAATTAATTTTTGGAAATGAAAAACACTTGGTTTGCTGTACTTTGATGGAGGATATAATATTTTACCTGAATCTGTAACTGGCTCCTCTGGAGACGCTGCAGTGCTCCTGCTGTCACCTGCTGTGTTCACTGTTGAGATTTATTACATTAGTTTATTTATTTTTCACACCATTTATGTTATTATTAGGGTTGCACCGATACCATTTTTTGGCCGCCGATACCAATGCCGATACCTGGCTGTGTAGCATCGGCCGATACCGATACCCTGCCGAAACCACGCTGTTTGAAAAAGAACTGAATAGAAGAGCGTTTTTTTCTTCTAATTGTCAGGAACTGTCACGTCCTCTGCCTCAGCCACCATGTGGGGGCAGTGTTGCTGTTTTTCCTCCTCCTCCTCGTTTCTGTTCTCCCCATTTGCTAAATATGTATTTTTTGGGCCACAAGACGCACTGGAATATGATGATGTAACATCCAGCAGCATGAAAGGAAGATGAGTTGGATTCTTAAAGCTCGTGTCCGGAGTTTTGAAAGAGAGAGGTTTTTTTAATCCAACGTCTCAGGCTCCGCCCTCCCTCTGCTTTCATGAGCGACCAAGCCACGCCCCTTTAATTGTGCACGCAAATTATTTGTCGGGTGAAAATGAGAGCCTCTGAGTCCTGCAGCATCCTCCATGTTGAGCTGTTTCCGGTGGATGTTCAGCAGACAGTGGATATATCTGCTGCAGAGCTAACTCTCCTCTGCTGGGCGAGCGGCCGTGCTCTCTGGCTGCTCCACGTTGACTGACAGCAGGACAAGGCGGAAGCTCGAAATCTATTGGCTGACGCTGATCGGCGCTTTTTCGGATAACATGGGGGTCTATGAGACGAAGGCGGGGCTCATAAATACATTTTTATATTGCTTTATGCTAATATTATGTTGTAGTATCGAACCAGACTGACACATTGAAGCTCTGTTGAAAAATGATTCATACGTTGGAAACGAACGGAAACTCTGGACACCAGCTTTAATGCTAGTTCACTAAGCTTCAGAATTTACTGTGGTTGGAACCACGGCAAAACCACAGCAAAACATCCATCCATCCATCCATCCATCCATCCATCCATCCATCCATCCATCACTTATCCAGACCAGGTCTCAAAACAACAGTCTTAATACAAAAATCAGCTGAGAGGCGGCTCTCTCTGCTTTTGCACACATGCTGGCTTCCTGGCCCCGCCCCCTGCTCCCTCCCAGCCACTCAGGCCACAGCGGTGCATTCAGGTTACTTGAAAACATAGGAACTCACAGAACTCAATATACCAGTTAAAAAATAAGAACTACATCAAATATGCTACAAAAGTAAGTCCGTAATTAAATAATAAGGCGAATTAAGCAACACCATTGTGGGATCCTCCTCCTTTGTTGTTTTTCGGCAGCTTGTGTTCCAGTGGTGTCACTACGGCCTCTTTATGCTACCATCGACCGGGACACGCCACACTGCAGCCTGCTGACTCCCGCGGCTGCGCGGTTCATACAGAAAGCAGCGCAGAGGATGTGGAACGATGCTGATGGATTAAAATAGCAACGTATTTACTGCGGACAGCAGAGCAGAACGACACAGTTTATGTGGAATGTGGCAGTCAGCCTGGACCTGTACCTCCAGTCAGCTCCTGTTGCCGCTCGCCGCTCCGCCGGACCTGCTCCTGGAGCCCGGCGGCTTTCCTCACTTCACCGGGGAACTCAGTTAAACTCCAGACTCAGTCTGCTCCTGCAGCTGGAGACCAGCTTCATCTCACAAAGACTCATGATACTAATAAAACTCCTTTCCTGCTCTTGAGACTCAGATCCAGGCTCTGTAACAATACCTGATCCTCACTGGGATGTAAAATCATTGCTACCATTCGCTGAAAACACAGATCACACCGCGTGAATGTCGAAGAATGAGTCCACACGGTGGTGCATTCAAGTGCAATATGAAAGTTGGTAAATGGCATCTGCGTGTTATTTGTTAGTACTCGCCGATACCGATACCAGCGTTTTAGTGCGGTATCGGGGCCACTGCCGATACCAGTATCGGTATCGGTGCAACCCTAGTTATTATAATTTAGTTGTAAACTGACAGTAGCCTACAGTAATTCTCTATTCCTGCAGGTGACGCGTAGCGCTTCCATGCGCCACTGCAGGTTCTGCGCTGTACAAGCAGACACTTTCAGGGCACGGCGGGGAGCATCGGACCCTTATTTAGAAAAAGGGTTCTATGTTCCCCGGTCCCATACAAAGCGGGGAACATACGACCCTTCTGGAGAAAAGCGGGGAACATAGAACCTGGGGAACATAGGTATATGCTCCCATCTGGTCACATGACCAGACAGCCGCTGGCGCTGCGCGCTCATAGCTAAGCTACTCGGTTCAAACAAGACGTCAAACATGAAGCTCCAGATCCATTCTCCACCTCTAACCTGTCAGTCACCATAATCAGAGGTGTCAAGAAAGTACTTTCCCATGCCATGTTTTCCATGTACCCAGTCAGTTCTGGAAGAGCTGGGCTGATTGTGATCACCTGGGCCCAGAACTGTTTGTTGCAGGTGATTCAAATCAGCCCAGCCCTTTGTTAACTGACTGGGCACAACAAAAACATGGCATGGGAAAGTACTTTCTTGACTCTTCTGACCATAATCACACAGTTTGTCCTCCAGTCCCCCGCCTGCTACGTGAGGAGAAGTGGCGCAGCCGGCACGAAAAAAAACAAAAAACTGCGCAAATCCTTGCGCCACAGCAGCATCGTGATTTTAAAAAAAAGAGGCTTTTGGCCGAGTTGGTAAGCAGCTTACAGTCAAGTTGGCACCGACCAACTCGGCCACTTGAGAGCCCCCCCACGCGAGGCCGACTTGGCTTGATGCCGACTTGACTGTATCCCGGGGGCGGTGCCGAGTTGGCCGGGGCCGACTTGGATTGGTGCCGACCTGACTGTAATCCCTTTGTTTTTTGTCGAACCTTCTTCCATTGTTTTCAGAAACGCTTTGTCTTGAATGAATTGCAATGTAATTGTCCAGTCTGGTTTGTTTGAACACATTGCAACCTAAATGATCAGGTTCACAAGTGCTGTCACTGAGCTGAGTGCTGAGACTGAAAGGAACTTGTATGTCGCAGTGCTTTTCTTTTACACTGTACACATTTGGACATGGCTCAGACATTGTGGGACGGCCTTTCTCTGTTGCATTGGTGAAGAGAGTTTTCACTGCCAGAGTTTTGTTTACACTTCCTAGACACACATTTCCTACTATGACCCACCCAAGGTCCAATTTTTGTGCGTATGGTGTGTTGTGAGGGCCACTTATCTGCTTGCGGACTTTGTGTACTCTTACTACGTCCCGTCCAAGTAGCATTAGTATTTGAGCATTAGGGTCCAGGTCAGGAATGAGATGAGACACAGATTTTAGGTGCCTGTGATACTTGGCTGCACTGGGAGTTGGTATCTCATCCCTATCATCTGAGATGTCTTTGCATTCAATGAGGCTAGGGAGTGGGATGTGGACTGTACCATCTACATAGCCGGTGGCTCTCCTGCCCATGCTCTCTTTCACACCTTACCATGTTTTAAGTGAGTAGGGAGCACTGGGACCCGAGTCATTAAACCATTCAAAAAACTCAGGGCGGACTAATGATCTGTTACTCTGTTCATCATGAATGGCATAGAGTCGTACTGCTTTGTTGGGACAGCCTGCAGGGTAGACTTTCCCAAGACAGATTTTCGAACATGATCTGTCCGCTTCATCTTTACCACAAGCCTGAGTGCACCTGGAGTTGACCCCGTCCGGCTCTGTTGGACCTTTCTCTGAGCTGGCTGGCTCCCCGCCATGCTCTTCCACTGGGTCTGTCTTTTTTTGCCATGGAGCTGGGCTGCACAATGTTTCTCACTGTTACACTCATTGCACCTTTATCTCACAGTCTTTCACATGTGCTTGGAAGAGGCACAACATTTATAGCAGATATTGTTCTCTTTCAGGAATGCTTTTCTTTCATCGAGCGACTTCATGCGAAACGTTCTGCATTTTGGAAGAGGATGATCTTTTTTGTGAATAGGGCAGTTTGTCACCGTCCATCTTCCTGTTTCTGTTTTCCCTTGTGTCTGAGTTAGAGCTGGGGACTACTTCAGTTTTGTGTACTGATATTTCTCTTTGTCTGTTTGCTCTCCAGGGTTGTTTCTCTGATTTGAGAGGAGCATCAGGTTGAGAAGAGAACTGGAAGCTTGGATCATTTCTAGCATTTGCCTCTTGAGCAACGAAGTCCACAAAAACACTAAATGGTGGATAAGGGACATGGTTTTTGGTTTTGTAGTTCGTACCAACTGTTATCCACTTCTCCTGCAAGTGAAATGGGAGCTTCTGGACAATGGGATTAACAGCTCTGGCTGTGTCCAGAAACGAGAGACCGAAGGTCGCCTTCAGATTTAGCGCATTGCATTTCCATCAGCAAATCGCTAAACTTTCTGAGCTTGACATAGTCCTTGGTTGTAATTTTGGAGAATGAGTCTACTCTTTTAAATAAGGCATCCTCGATCACTTCTGCTGAGCCGTAACATTGTTCAAGCCTATAGCAAATCATGACAAGACCAGCAACAGGATTGTTTATGTGTGTGGCTCTGATTTGCTCTGCATGCTCAGCTGATTCTTTACCGAGCCACTTTAACATCAAATCCATTTCTTCACTTGCTGTTAAGTCCAACCGTCTTGAAGCGTTGTTAAATGAGTGCTTCCATGCCCTGAAGTTTTGAGGTTTATCATCAAATTGGAGAGGCTGCCACCTTGTGGGACAAACTGGTATCTGCAGGCTGGGTGGGATGAGAACGGGTATTTACTGCTTCATATTGAGAGTAGTTGGGATTTTGGAGAAAATGTATTTTATCTTTCTTTGTGTCAACTTGCATAGAAGTATGCGCTTGATGTGGTCTCTCAGTTTCGCTTTTTACATATGTAGCTTGTGTCAGAACATACTGCTTGGTGTGTTCTTCTGTTTCAGAAGGTGACCGCTTACTTCTTGCATCTAACTGGGAGGCGGCTGCTGCCTCATAAACCTCTGCTTCTGCTACAGCAGAGGCTACATCTTTTTCTTGTAGTAGTAGCTCAAGAGATGCCTCCAGTTTGGCTTTTTGCAGTTTTAAGCTCATTTCTTTTTCTGCAAAACTAAAATGAGCCTTTGCTGCCTCAGCTTTTGCCCTTGTTTTGGCTGCTGCAGAATCTGTGCTGAGTTTTGTAGGAAGTCGACTTGCTGGATGAAGAAGCCTTGGATGACGCCGCTCTGTCTGACGGCGGCTTCCCCGGCGGTGCTCCGGCGGACATGTTGCGTTGACCCAGTGACGGCTGCTGGAACACTGCTGGATGCCGTGCTGCTTGTGGCGTAGTAGTGGTCAGCGTAGATTCACTCGGGTCGTGGAGATGACCGCAAGTAAAGGTTTCCTACTTGGTTGACGCCGTTTCACTGTGCCGTAGCCGACGTTACGGATGATAACGCGATCTTCATATCAACGACTCTGCAGAGTTAGCTGTCTCAGCAGGTTTGTTGATACTCAGAATGGTGAAATTAAAAAAAGCAGGAAACAAAACAATTTAACTATGCACCCGAGACCCTGGCCTGGCATGCCAGACTGACCTCATGTGTTACACACAGACATATCCCTGAGCATGGAGAGACAGTCTGGCGTGCCAGGCTACCGAGACCCTACTACAGAGGACACCAAAAACACATGAAATGTTGCCAAAACAAAAAGGGGAAATATTTTACATTTGATGAACATTTTATGTAAGGCAGGACAGACTCTACAGACCTCCAGACTGTTTTTAAACTCTGAGTTCTGAACGAACAAAACTGAGACGATAACTTTTTTAAAAAAATCAGCTTTTATTGGGATAAGAAAGAAAAAGTGTGAAGGTGAACAGAAGGGTCCAGTAAACACTACGCATGTCTCAATACTATCTGAGGCCCAGCTTCTTTTTCTCTTTCTGCTTTTTGCGAACCACTTCGATGTTCCGGTCCTTCCACATGCTCTTCCTCAGCTTGATGGGACGGCTGCCGACGTACTTCCCTGAAACACAAGCTGCTGTTAGCTCCGACTCGACTCATCAAAATCCAGGCTGGTCATCTGGGCCCAGTATTTCAAAAAATTAAATCCAGATTAAATTGATTCAGATTTCCAAATCCCACTTTCCTGATCCATGGATCAGGATCTTCTATCCTGGTATTTCAAAACTTTGCTAGATTGGATCCGAAAAATCCTGATCCTCTCGGATTGAGATTTCCAAATCCATCCCGCCCCGAGGATCAGCCGCCCTCAGATCTTAAGGCTGCAGAGATCTTTCATAAATTAATGTACCAAAAGCAAAAGTATTATATAGTCCTTCAAAATATTTTCTGTTGCATGGAGTCAATGTTCACTTCAGTTCTCTGTTGAAGCAGCTGCCTTGTCACTGACCTTCATATTTTGAGATGCATTTTACAAAAGGACATCACAGACTAGTGTAATAAAATAAAAACATAATTTAAAACAGGCTCCATCCACCAATCAAAATTTGGATCTAAATTTTAGTTTAAAATATAGACAATTTGGACCATTTTGGGCAAAAGGTTTTTTTTTTGTTTTTCTCACATTTGCTGTAGATGACATCAGTGATCGACAGCAAATGTGTGCCTCCACCAAGACATCGCCGGAAGAGGCATCAGGATGAGGATCATGCCAACCAAAATCTCCTCAAGATGGAACTGAGCGAGCACACCAGCAAACTCCACTTGCTAAGGAACAAATAAAACTCCCCATGCTTCAGCAAGAACTCTTCAAGTTAAAAATATAATTACTGGAAAAGCAAATGTAAAAGTAGTGTGAAAACTTTGTTTAGTTGTTACAATTTTGGGTTGAGGAAATTTTTGTTGTTTGAGTTACTTTTCTGACAATTGTGAAATTTGGATTTTTTTTCTGTTCAACAAAACAAAACAAAACCTACATGAAGAGGTTTAATTTATTAAAAATATCTTTTTATACTAATGATTGCGAGACATGCCAGTAAAAGCTCTCTGTGGATGAGCCTCTGTGGAACTGATACCTGGATCAGACTCTGATCCGACCCTGAGGAGGATTAATTTAATGCTGGTTTTCAGGATGAAACTGATGCAGATTAGGGACTGAAGTTTTGAAATACCCAACACAGGCTCAGATTTGGATTAAAGGCAGGATTGGATTTCCAAATCTGGATTTAAATGATCAAGATTAAATGCTGTTTGAAATACCCGGAGTAGGATCAGATCTGGGTTAATCCTGGTGGATTATGTTTGAAATACTGGGCCCAGAGCATCGGCAGAACCCCAGTGTCAACAGAAAAACCCTCCCGAGAGAACGGCGTGACGGCGTGAGGCTGACCGTTCATCTCTCTCATGGCTCGGACGTAGTCGTTTGGATCTTTAAAGCTGACGAATCCGTAGCCTTTAGTTTTTCCTGTGCGCTTATCTCTGACGACCTGGAGACAACAAAGACCCGGTAACACACATTCACCACAACACCACATTCACCACAACACCACACCACAGTCACCACACCACCACAGTCATCACAACACCACATTCACCACAACACCACACCACAGTCATCACAACACCACATTCATCACAACACCACATTCACCACATTCACCACAACACACACACACACACACACACACACACACACACACACACACACACACACACACACACACACACACACACACACACACACACACACACACACACACACACACACACACACACACACACACACACACACACACACACACACACACACACACACACACACACACACACACACACACACACAGAGTGGCAGCACTTCACCTTTTATAGTTTGTTGAAATGGATTCCATTTTTTTGTTTTCTATTTTACAAAAACAAACCCTTCCCCTTCTTTAACCGCTCGGCTGTGACCTTCAGAACGACCTTCACACAGCTGTCCTGAAGCCTCCTCTGATATCTCGGCTGTGTTTCAGGTCATCCTGCTGAAAGAGGAGCTGTGGTTCCAGTCTGAGGTCCAGAGTTCTGGAGCAGCTTTTCGTTCAGGATTTCTCTCATGACTGGTCCCCCACAGCATGATGCTGCCTCCACCATGCCTCCTGTAGGATGGTGCTAACCTGGTGGAGCATGATGCTGCCTCCACCATGCCTCCTGTAGGATGGTGCTAACCTGGTGGAGCGTGATGCTGCCTCCGTGTGTGTGTGTCTGCCAGTTCACCTGAAAATCCTGTGCTATGTGAACAGAGGAGATGAAGTGAACTGACCTTTGCTTTGAGAAACGACGGGTATCTGCTGAAGGCGCGGGCCAGGATGTCGTCATTCACCTCATTACCCAGATCCCCACAGAAAATACGGAAGTCATCTGTCAACAGGACGGACACACACACACAAACGTTTGTACTTCTCTAGTTGTGAGGACTTTCACTGACCTAATGCATTTCCTAGCCCCTAGACCAAACCCATCCCCTAACCCTGACCTAAACCTTACTCAAAAATCAAGTCTTAACCCTCATACAGGTCTGTCACAAAGTGAGGACTACCCAAAATGTCTTCGCCCTGCTGGTTAAAGACCGGTTCTGAACACACACACTGCTGTTACCTGACTCCCACTCCAGCAGACTGGGGTCCTCCCAGCTCGTCCCTGCTGCTGTGCGGATACACTTCTTCACCTTCTCAACTTTTGACTTCTTCTTGTCTTCTGTCACACTTTCCACAGGCTGACACACACACACACACACACACACACACACACACACACACACACACACACACACACACACACACACACACACACACACACACACACACACACACACACACACACACACACACACACACACACACACACACACACACACACACACACACACACACACACACACACACACACACACACACACAAAATGGACAATCAGCCTGACGTCCTGTCAGAATTTCTTCTGGACTGCGGGTGAGATGGGACCACCTGCTGAGCTGTTTTGGGCTGGTGGGCTGGTTTGAGGAAGTTTGGGCTGTCTGAGGTAAATCACACTGAATGGGTAAACAGAACCATCTGGGCTGGTTGGGGCGGTTTGGGCTGGTTTGGGGCAGTTTGGGCTGGAGGGCTGGTTTGGGGCGGTTTGGGCTGGTTTCGGCGGTTTGAGCTGGTTTGGGCTGGTTTGGGCTGGTTTTGGGTGGTTTGGGGCGGTTTGGGGCGGTTTGGGGTGGTTTGGGGTGGTTTGGGCTGGTTTGGGCTGGTTTTGGCGGTTTGGGGTGGTTTGGGCTGGAGGGCTGGTTTGGGCGGTTTGGGCTGGTTTGGGCTGGTTTGGGGCGGTTTGGGCTGGAGTGCTGATTTGGGCTGGTTAGGGGCGGTTTGGGCTGGAGGGCTGGTTTGGGGCAGTTTGGGCTGGAGGGCTGGTTTGGGGCGGTTTGAGCTGGTTTGGGCGGTTTGGGCTGGTTTGGGCTGGTTTGGGCTGGTTTTGGCGGTTTGGGCTGGTTTTGGCGGTTTGGGCTGGTTTGGGCTGGTTTGGGGCGGTTTGGGGTGGTTTGGGCTGGTTGGGGCGGTTTGGGCTGGTTTGGGGCAGTTTGGGCTGGAGGGCTGGTTTGGGGCAGTTTGGGCTGGAGGGCTGGTTTGGGCTGGTTTGGGGCGGTTTGGGCTGGAGTGCTGATTTGGGCTGGTTAGGGGCGGTTTGGGCTGGAGTGATGGTTTGGGGCGGTTTGGGCTGGAGGGCTGGTTTGGGGTGGTTTGGGCTGGTTTGGGGTGGTTTGGGCTGGAGGGCTGGTTTGGACTGGTTTGGGGTGGTTTGGGCTGGTTTGGGGTGGTTTGGGCTGGAGGGCTGGTTTGGGCTGGAGGGCTGGTTTGGACTGGTTTGGGGCGGTTTGGGCTGGTTTGGGTGGAGGGCTGGTTTGGGCTGGAGGGCTGGTTTGGGGCGGTTTGGGGCTGTTTTGGGCTGTGGGCTGCATTCTGCTGGTTGAGCAGATCTGTTCAGTGTGGTTCCCCTCAGAGAGTCATCCACAGCCTAATGGTTCCAGGATCCCTTTGGATAGGTCTCTTTACAGGTGTGACAGAAACTTCTGGACCGTTTTAAAGACAGAAACCACATCAGCATCGTTCTACTTTGACTTGTATTTGCTCAAAGCGGAGTTGGTGTTTGTTTTCTAAAGAAAGAAAGAAATGCATCCGAGTTTTGACAGCCAGAGGTGGTTGGACGGTGTAGGGAGCATGCTGTACCTCAGGGTGAGCCGGCTCGGGCTCGGGCATGCTGGGTCCGATGACCACGCCGCTGTCTTCACTCTCCTTCTTATCAAGAAGACCTGCAGCCATGACGGTCGCCTGCTGCAGCGCCACCCGAGCTGCCAGCTCCTCCTGCAACACACAGGACGGTCAGCGACCGTCGGACAGGGGCGGAGTCAGCCGGAGGGGGTGGAGGGAGGGGGAATCAGCTGGGAGAGATAGAGAGTCACTGCACAATTCTTGTCTAGCTGAGATGTAGTGCTGGTTCGGTTGAATAGTTACGGTGTGGTGCTGGTTCGGTTGAATAGTTACGGTGTGGTGCTGGTTCGGTTGAATAGTTACAGTGTGGTGCTGGTTCGGTTGAATAGTTACAGTGTGGTGCTGGGCGGTTGTATAGTTACGGTGTGGTGCTGGGCGGTTGAATAGTTACGGTGTGGTGCTGGTTCGGTTGAATAGTTACGGTGTGGTGCTGGGCGGATGAATAGTTACGGTGTGGTGCTGGGCGGATGAATAGTTACGGTGTGGTGCTGGGCAGTTGAATAGTTACGGTGTGGTGCTGGGCGGATGAATAGTTACGGTGTGGTGCTGGTTCGGTTGAATAGTTACGGTGTGGTGCTGGGCGGTTGAATAGTTACGGTGTGGTGCTGGGTGGATGAATAGTTACGGTGTGGTGCTGGTTCGGTTGAATAGTTACGGTGTGGTGCTGGTTCGGTTGAATAGTTACGGTGTGGTGCTGGTTCGGTTGAATAGTTACGGTGTGGTGCTGGTTCGGTTGAATAGTTACGGTGTGGTGCTGGTTCGGTTGAATAGTTACGGTGTGGTGCTGGTTCGGTTGAATAGTTACGGTGTGGTGCTGGTTCGGTTGAATAGTTACGGTGTGGTGCTGATTCGGTTGAATAGTTACGGTGTGGTGCTGGGCGGTTGAATAGTTACGGTGTGGTGCTGGTTCGGTTGAATAGTTACGGTGTGGTGCTGGTTCGGTTGAATAGTTACGGTGTGGTGCTGGTTCGGCTGAATAGTTACGGTGTGGTGCTGGTTCGGCTGAATAGTTACGGTGTGGTGCTGGTTCGGTTGAATAATTACGGTGTGGTGCTGGTTCGGTTGAATAGTTACGGTGTGGTGCTGATTCGGTTGAATAGTTACGGTGTGGTGCTGGTTCGGCTGTATAGTTACGGTGTTGGTCATTCACCCTTCTGGCTTGCTGCTGAGCTCGGACGTCGCTCTTCTTGGGTCCGGCCGGAGCAGGAGGAGCAGAGTACACGGTGGGGGCGGCCTGGATGACCGAGGGGGTGGGCTTGATGGGCGGGAGGCCCCCCTGTCTGGCAGGCTGTGCTGGCATCATGGAGGCCATTTCACCAATCTGAGCAGAGCAGGCAGGGTTTCCCTCAGTGCTTTATAGGCCTGGCGGGCCGCCAGGCTTTACTTGCCCCCCCGCCAGGCTAAGCGTCGGTGTTTTTTGTTTTTTTTTGTTTTTTTTTATTAAAATGTTTTTTTATGAGCCAAAGCAGCGATACCAAAGACGGTCTCTGGAGCTTTTAATGGCATCTGGTGATACGGTTGCAATGGCGACACCTTATGGTCGATACGTGAACACACAGGGGTCAGAGGTGAGGCGTGTTTTCATCAGAGAGCCGCGGCTCGTTGATGAGGCAGAGCCGCGAGTTAGCATGGATGTTAGCACATCGCCACAGCAGCCTCCTGTGAGTCGCGATGGTAAACATCAAACTAGCGGATTTAATCCAGAATGGTTGGTGTTCTGTCCTCAGAATGATTCACTGTCCAGACGGTGGAACTGCAGTGCTTCTGTTTAATGAAGCAGAACGAGCAACATGCTTCATCAGTCTGGAGGATCCATTCATACACATTCTTCTTCTACTGCTTCACACTGCACTGTACATCTAACAGTAACACTGCGCCCTCTGCTGGACTGAAGGAGGTACTGCTGGACTTCTGCACTGCTGTGAACTCCATAGAAACAACAAATACTTAAAGAACATAAGAATATTATTAACTGTAATCTAATAATTTTTCTTTAGTTTTTCATTCAAAAAGTAGACGAGGTCAGACAGTCCAGCAGAGACCTCTTCAGCCTCTGAGTCCCTGTTGTTACACCTTGATCATGTTTGCACTTTTTTATTTTTGTTAATTTATTTTACCTTTAAATGTGAACAGCAATGCCTTGTTTTAAGATTCATTAGGATTTAACTTAATTGAAAACAATTGATATTTATTTTAATTGTATTTTTTGTGTTTGTTAAAACTTTATTTAAGATTATGCCTTTTTGTAAGACTCTGCATTTAAGTAATGTTAATAAATCCTTACAATAACACAAAACAGCCATAATTTCCAATTTTCTGTCAACTTTTAACTTTTTTTTTTTTTACATAAACACAGTGGGCTTCTCTAGCAGTCCAACCACCGGGCTTAGCAAGTTTTCTGGGGGAAACCCTGGCAGGGCTAACATGACCACACACACACACCACACACCACACACCACACACACACACACAGGGACTCTGCACACTGATGGGATTTGGGCTTTGTTGACCTCTGACCTGAGGAGCTGCAGACATGTGCTGGATAGGCTGAGAAGGGCCTTGGGTGATCTGGGTATGCAGGGAAGGAGGCAGCATCATGGGGGGTGGAGGCGGCGGCCGTGGCAGAGGTGGTGCTATTGGAGGACCACGCATCATCTGCAGCCTCTGACCACCTGAATCACACAGAACACACAGCAGCCTCTTGACGACACACACGCTGAAGATCTTAAGTGTACACAGTTAGCAAACCAGTTGTCATAGTTCCAGCTCCAGCTGTGCCTGAACAGAGCAGCTGGACACAAGCTGAGAGTTCCTACGTTTCTACCAGCTGCAGGAAACACTTTGGGTAACGTTTGTTTTTTGTGATTTCTTCTTTTAGAAGAAGATCTCAAAAGAAAAAGCTAATTTTTTGTCAGTGAAAGACCCTAAGACATTTTGCTTTAAGCTCTTGAGAGATACAACATCCAATCATTATTCAAATGATCAAATCAACACAAATCATTTTCTCAACTGAAATCTGCTCACTGCAGCTGCAGAACACTGCAGAACCCTCGGTCTAGCTGCAGAACCCTCGATGTAGCTGCAGAACCCTCGGTCTAACTGCAGAACCCTCGGTCTAGCTGCAGAACCCTCGGACTAACTGCAGAACCCTCGGTGTAGCTGCAGAACCCTCGGTCTAGCTGCAGAACCCTCGGTGTAGCTGCAGAACCCTCGGTCTAACTGCAGAACCCTCGGTGTAGCTGCAGAACCCTCGGTCTAGCTGCAGAACCCTCGGACTAACTGCAGAACCCTCGGTCTAGCTGCAGAACCCTCGGTCTAGCTGCAGAACCCTCGGTCTAGCTGCAGAACCCTCGGTCTAGCTGCAGAACCCTCGGACTAGCTGCAGAACCCTCGATGTAGCTGCAGAACCCTCGGTCTAACTGCAGAACCCTCGGTCTAACTGCAGAACCCTCGGTCTAACTGCAGAACCCTCGGTCTAACTGCAGAACCCTCGGTCTAACTGCAGAACCCTCGGTCTAGCTGCAGAACCCTCGGACTACAGTAACATCCAGCCTCGATGGAAGCCACCAGTCTCACCAGGTCTCTGCAGGATGTGGGGGATGAAGGCCGGTCTCATCATGGGAGGCGGAGGACGGACCGGAGGAACTGGGAATCAGAAATCAGAGTCAGTGGGCCCGTTACCACGGGTGTTCTTTCAATCCGACTGAAAACACTCACATTAAACTCATTTGTACACGTCTGTCCTCTCAGAGTTTGTTCTCTCAGGGTGTTTATCAAAAGGTGTTTCTCAGCACCATCCAGTTCTTCTGCTTCCTGCTTCCTGTTTCCCGTCACGTCACTACTTACGAGGGAACGCATGGCGGAAGCAATAATCTGCCCATATGACCCGCTCTGCTGTCAGGACAGGTTTATATGAGACACAGAGCAGATTATTGATCGGTGTAGACAACCTCGAACAATGGGATCAGAAATACACTCCAGTCCGAGTGAAGCGGATCCTCTCAGTGTTTATATGAACCTTTTACAGTCCGCTTCACCTACACTCTGATTACATGGAGGATTTTTGGGTCCATGTAAACGTGTTGGAATCCCCGCAGATCTTCATTCGGATGCACCGGGGTCACGGATCGCAAACGTATACTCAGGCTGCTGTTGCACACTTTAACATTCCAGCTTTGGAATACAGTGAACAAGTAAAACATTCTGTTTCCCACAAAACTCAAATAAGGTACACCAGAAAACAGAGATTTCCAGAGGTCCTCCTCCAAGAACTTTTTAAGAATCTCGATGTGATTTCCAGCATTCTGGTGGATTTTAAATCATGATGAATGTTTTTTGAATGATTCTGTTGTCAAAAATGAATAGAAGCTCCGGCTGCTGCGCTCTGCACAAAACCATACCTGGATCAGTGACTCCACTGGCCACAGAATTTGCCAACAGAACTGTTGGAATGGAAGTTCCTCAGTATTATTCTGAGAGGACAACCGGAGGACAGCGCCTCACTGCACTGCTGGAACCTCGATCCCGGCTCTTATTTCAAGACGATTAACACACATTGCAGCTGAGCTGTGAGTGATCCTGCCAGGCATCACAGATTTAGAGATCGATAACAAACATCTCAGAGATTTCATTGGTCCAGAGCAAAGGGGGCGGAGTCACTTTGTTTTATTGGTGCACTGCTCCCCAAATGTAGACACAGGCTGTTTTCACTGATACAGCATGATGCTAACTTATTATTCATTTATTTTTTATTTTAAAATGTTCTACAGACCCGAAAAAATGACTCCTGGGTGTCCGGGGACCACAGTTTGAGAACTGCCTCTAAACAAGCTGTTACTGTGGAAATATATGTAGTGAAAAAAAAAAAACTAATTTAAATAATAATGCATGAGTACTTGTCAGTTGTTAGACATTAGTGAATGTTCGTGCTCATCTCTCACATCCTGTGCACCTCCTGGGCGCTGACCCCCGCCCCCCCCCCCCCCCCCCCCCGCCCCCCCCCCCGCCCCCCCCCCCCCCCCCCCCCCCGCCAAAACCTAGAGACGCCCCTGTCCGTCAACATGAACGCTCACTACGACTCCCTGCTGGATCATGTGATGCCAGTTTGACCCCCCCTCAGACAGTGCCTTTTTCCAAATGAGGAAAACCCGTGGCGGCTCCGGAGGTCGCTAAGCCCTGCTGTAAAGACGTGAAAGGATCACAGGGATCCGAGACTCCACACCAGACTGAACGTAGGGCTGCACAATTAATCGAATTTTGATCATGATCACGATTTTGGCTGCTGCGATTAAATTTAGATGATCGTCGCGATTTTTAAATTGAAAAAACGGGCTCTGTTGCGCGTCAAATCAAGCACTTTTTTAATCCAACAATCAGCCAACCACCAGGGGGCGACCTGAGCCGTGTAGCTCCTGCTGCCTTCAGGGACACTCCGTAAAAGTAGCTGCTGATGGACGCCACTGCGGTGTCTCAGTCAGCTGTTAGCTTAGCTGTTAGCCACCGACGAACTAGCTGCCTTTGAACGATTCCTTCATGCTCAAACATCAGTCGATGGAACGCATCTCAACTCCTGTACCGGTGGAAAGAAGATGTAAACGCTGAGCGTCTCGGACAGAACGGGAAAAGC
Source organism: Salarias fasciatus (assembly GCF_902148845.1). Lineage (NCBI taxonomy): Eukaryota > Metazoa > Chordata > Actinopteri > Blenniiformes > Blenniidae > Salarias > Salarias fasciatus. Next base: position 28,053,616 of record NC_043755.1, on the reverse strand, counting down.
TGTTATTGACGGACAGTTCAGGATGTGAGCGGCGTAGCGGCGGCTTGGAGAGAACGAGGGAATCATTGTTCTGGTAGGTTTCATTTCTGGGTTTAGCGTGGCTGTTTACTGTTCTCTTGTTGTTTTATCTTCATCTTGTTGTTCAGTGATCATCGTGTTGCTCTCAGGGGTTAGAATGCAGCAAGTGACGGTCGCTCAGCTGTGAGGCGTTCAGGTTCCAAAGTCATAATCCGGCTCTTTTCAGAACAGAGGTCTGGTCAAACGTTTGTAAAAACTCACAGTCGGCGCGTCTATATGTTCGTTTCTAAGGGAAAGCGATCGTTCACAACATTGACATGGTTCTAAATAGTTGTTTAGATTCTAATTAAAACATCTTTAATTATGTGCGCATGCACACCAGACTTCGCTGAAGTGCTGAAGACGCACATCTTCAATTTGACACTTGTTTGTTTAAAAAAAAGTGCAATAAAAAGGTATGTTTTACATAACATAATGAATAATCGTGATGAATAATCGTGATTACAATATTGACAAAAATAATCGTGATTATCATTTTGGCCATAATCGTGCAGCCCTAACTGAACGACCACAATGACCCGAAGGACCAGGAGTGCGTGAAGTGAATCCACAGGCGGAGGGTTAGGCTCACCTGGTCCCACGAAGGCTGGAGGTGGAGGACCAACAAAACTGGCAGCTCTCGCTTCTAAAGTCTGCTGAACCTGAGAGAGACAGCAGGACTCAAAGGACGGCTCTGAAGGACAACAGCAGCACAGCCACTTCCTCTTCATGCAGACCTGTCTGTAAGTGTTGGTGCCTATAATGGGGCGAACCACCGGGACCGCCAGAGCCACAGGCACCGCCTCCATGACCGCTGGGGCTCCGCCCACCGACACCGGGCCGCCGAGGACTTCTTGCTCAAAACTATAGGAAGACAGAGACGTTTACAGTGGTTCCCAATGGGCTCTGCGCACAACTTCACCACTTCCTGAACTTCAGGAGGCTCCTTGTTTCCTGTCTGCCATGACAGGACGAGCTGATTATCCAGGTGTGTCTGACCTCGGTCACCACAGCAGTGACGCTCAGACACACCTGCAGTAATCAGCTCCTCCCATCATGAAAGACAGGAAGCAAGGAGCCTCCTGAAGTTCAGGAAGTGGTTGAGATGTGCATAGAGCCCATGTGTCTGAACAGTCTGCTGCTCTGGTGGATCACAGACAACATCTGAAATACACAGCGTCTGCAGAGTGTCGGGTTAAAGCCCCGCCCCGCCCCGCCCCGCCCGACAGGGCGTCACCAGACAGCTAATTCATCTGGTGGATTAAAGCAGTCAAATCTTCCTCCATCGCCCGCCGTCCCCCGTCCCCCGTCCCCGTGACCTGTCTGAGCAAGGCTCTGTCCCGTGCCGGGAGTTGAACCACACGCTCCAGCTCGCTGTGCTCTCAGCACATCAGCAGCTTGTCGAAACACCTGATCGTGAGTCTGCTGTAATGTGTGGTCAGTCGGTCGGTCCGTGCAGGACACGTCCCCCCCGTTACGTCCTGAGCCAGAGGAACTCGGGTTACTCACAGAGCCATTTCAGCCTCCATCTCTTTGAGGCGCTCCTCTCCGGACTTTAACGCCATGCTGGTACGGATCAACACAAACAGAGGTTTCATTAGCCGCACATCACAATGCCGGGACAGATCGCTTCACTGCATCACATGCAAACTGGCGTCAGGCTGAACCGGCTCACTGCCATCATTTGGTTTTGCTTCCATTCAGCACGCCACAGATGGATTTCCCACAGATGACCAGGATCTGATCAACATATGATAAATCACATTTGTGCTCGTGTTGGGACCCTCTGATCGAATCTTTGCTTTTTTTTTTTAACCCCACAGAACCCAAATGAAGAAACACGGATGTGAAGGAATCCCTGGTTTCCATGGCAACGAGAGACCAGCTTCACCCGCCTTCTTCAGTTCATGTTGGGCAAGTTCACATTTCTTTAATCAATATATTTGGGAATACACAAACCTATCAAAATGGCAAAACCGCAGAATAAAGAAATTTGAAAGACAAATGTACAGATGAGCATGTTAATATCAGGCAAGCCGAACATCCGGTCCTGTCTGGGCGTGAGGATCACACCCAGGAGAGCGCCAAGGGCTTCACAACACCGCAGTCACCTATGCAATCAACGACGAGGAACGAGGACAGCTCTGACACCTGGAAGAATAAGTCAGTCAGAACAGCTGGATCAGAACAGCTGGAGGTCCTGGAGAGTCCTCCAGTCAGAGCAGCTGGATCAGAACAGCTGGAGGTCCTGGAGAGTCCTCCAGTCAGAGCAGCTGGATCAGAACAGCTGGAGGTCCTGGAGAGTCCTCCAGTCAGAGCAGCTGGATCAGAACAGCTGGAGGTCCTGGAGAGTCCTCCAGTCAGAGCAGCTGGATCAGAACAGCTGGAGCTCCTGGAGAGTCCTCCAGTCAGTGAGCTCTGACACAAAGTCACCTGTAGCGGCCGCGCGCGCGCGCGCGCGCACACACACACACACACACACACACACACACACACACACACACACACACACACACACACACACACACACACACACACACACACACACACAGGGTCTGCAGTGGGTTGTGGTGGAACAGTCGCTGGAGCGGAGTGAGCCTCCACGTTCAGGCTGAGCAGCTGGAGCTAGCTACCGGAGGCTACCGGAGGCTACCGGGGGCTGCCGGGGACTGCCGGGGCGTACCGGGACGGACCCACCCTCTGCCCCGGTGTCAAAACACTCCAGTCCTCTTGTGAAATCACGGAGGGAAACATGAAACCGGGAGAACTCGCACAGGACGCAGAAGATTAACACACTTACTTGAAGCGGCGTTGCTACTGTGGTTTCAGGCTGAGGTCCTTCTTCTTCTTCTGTCAGCACATCGGCGGAACGGAAACAGCATGAGCGGAGAGCGCCCCCTGCGGGACAGCAGTGAACTACACCCTGCAGGCGCCCCCTGCGGGACAGCAGTGAACTACACCCTGCAGGCGCCCCCTGCGGGACAGCAGTGAACTACACCCTGAAGTTGATCACATCAATCCATGCCTTTGACTCTTTTTGAATAACTTTTTCTTCCACAGACTATTTCTGTACTGTTAAGTGACGTGCTAATAAGCTCATAGTTTTTCCAATAGGAATAAATGTCATGTCTTGATTTTGTATTTTAATTATTGAAGAATATTGTCAAACATTTTTTGGTAATTGTAACAGATTTTAAAAACTGAAGTTAAATGGACAATAGTGTCATTCATGGGGCTTTAGTTTGGAGACCCCACATCAGTCGGAGCTGAAACCAGATAGTGGCAACATGGACATTTTCTTTCAACTTTTGAAGATGCCTCTTATTTTGAAATGGCACCTCAGACTGGGCTGGTGCTTGGTGAGAGACATTCTGAGGTGAAGTGGCTTTGAAGCAACAGATTCTTCCTTCACCGACTGAAACACATGTATTTGCTTATGTACTCAGTGCTTAGCGCTCTTGCTTCACAGCAAGAAGGTCCTGGGTTCTGGTTTGCATGTTCTCCCCGTGTGTGCGTGGGTTTCCTCCAGGTTCTCCGGCTTCCTCCCACAGTACAAAAACATGCATGTCAGGTCGAGTGGTGGCCTCGGTGTGAGAGTGAACGGTTGTCTGTCTATATGTGTCGTCCTGAGACAGACCGGAGACCTGTCCAGGGTGACCCGTCCTGAGACAGACCGGAGACCTGTCCAGGGTGACCCGTCCTCACCCGAAGTAGCTGGGACAGGCTCCAGCCCACTACAACCCTGAAAAGGATAAGCGGCAGAAGATGGATGGATGGATGTACTCTGTAGGTGTTGTAAATTGTTGATTTGTAATTTTTCTTCCTGGCTGATGGCTGCGAGGAGGAATGGCACTGGAGGGAATCTTTGTGTGTCTGCAGATTGTAACCAGCAGATGATCTCATTCAATGGACTGTCACTTTTATTTTGAAATTTGAAATGAGCATGTTTTCTCAGTAAGAGCTGCCTTGACCGCCCTTTTCTTTTAAATAAACTTGATTGCATTTGGTGAAGTTACAGAAAAAGAACAATTACAACTATAATAAACAGACATTTATTGTAATAGTGTTTAGTAGTGCAAGTTCAATAAAAGAAACAAGAGATAGAAAAGAACTTAAATAAAGATCTGTAAATTGTCTGAATGTCAGACAATAAATCGTAGCCACAGCATGGAGATTTATTTAGTGCACAGCAGAACTGTTATGCTCATCCTTCACTGAGAGGCCAAGCAAGGCAAGCTTCCAAAATGAAATAAAAAAGATCATCAATATGAACATGATTTAGGCAGCAAAACGACTGTCAGAACACATTAACAGCTGCTCCACACTGAGGTATCAACGGACCGGACTGAACCAAGGTTCGTGGAGGCTCGGTATCCACGCCTCCCTCACGGTTCTGCTGTGTGTGACGAGTCCGAGCTGTCAGCCTGCCTTCCTGGAGGACTGACCACCAAAGACTGGGTCTTTTACGCATCTGATTTCACCATCTGCTGTGACTGGCGGCAGCAGGAAATGCTCGAGGAGGTCGGGCACCAGTTAACAGGGAAACCAGTTAACTCGAAACACCATCACAGAAAACGCACGGCCGTCAAAGGACACGTGGCAGCATTTCAGATGCTTTTTCCAGGGACGACTCGCAAAGTAAAGCGCAAAGCAACATTAATCTGGGTCAACAACACCCTGAGAACCGAGCAGCGGCTCCATGAAGGGAAAAAAGGAGGAACGCCTCCAGACCACGTGACGCTGCTCAGCGCTCTGCCGCCAAAACAAGGCTGTCAGGGAGGGGGCGTGGCCGCGCGGTAGCCCCGCCCCTCCGGTGCAGAGTCCAGGGTCAGTCAGCGCCGACTCTCTTCCCGACCGGACGCTCGCGCACCATGCTCCGGACGCTGGTTTCCCGGACCGTCCTCCGCCTCGGCGGGCCGTCGGTCCGCCTCTTCTCCGCTGCCGCCATCCCGGTGCCCAACACGCAGCCGGAGGTCCAGTTCCACAAGGTAGGACGACTTCCGGTCCGCCTGGCCGCGAGCCAACTGCGCAATCAACAGGTCCCGGTCACACAGCGGGGGGTGGCGGGTCACGGGGCTGCGCGCCCGTGTGCCCGTGTGTGTGCGCGCGTGCATCGAGGACTCTGGACTCTCCAATCAGAAAATCCCAACATATTTAAACATATTTATAATCTGAAGTCAACACTACACCCAGAGAAATGTAGATATTATTACTCCGTAACTTGGAATTTGTACCACGATTAAATAATGTTTCATATTTCATAATAATGTTGCTGTTTAATATTAATGATGGTGACTTTATTTGTGTAGCACTTTTCAAAACCAGTTACAAAGTGCTTAACAACAACAGTAAATAAAATACAGAACATAAAAGAATAGAATCAAAATAACAGACGTCAAAATAGAATCCGGTCTGAGGGAACCAGATCCTCCCAGGTGTTTATGACTCGTTTAGAATCCGCTTCACCTGCTCCTCCTCCCACAGAGGAGGGTTTTTGGGTCTGTGGAAGCCGGCCTGTCTGAGACCCCCAGGCAGGTCCAGCTCCAGGCTGGTGGTTCTGCTTTGCTGCTTCTGGGACCAGGGTGGCGGTGTCGGGCTCCTACACTCTCAGCCTGCCACTGCTGCAGCCTGGAGCCAGACCGGTCAGGGCCTCGCAAACAAACAGTCTGAAACAGGGCAGACAGGAGGGTGAGCCGTGCGCACTCCTCTTGGAGTGTGCTAGCACCCTGCAGCAGCACTCTGGACTCGCTGCAGTGAGTCCAGAGGACTGTCCACGTCCGCTGAGAGGAATGACCTGATCCCGGGACTGCAGCACTCTGGTCTCCTGACAGTCGGTCAAACCATACGCCCAGGCCGAGCCTCCGAGAGCAGAGGACACACTGTCATCAATCCGCAGGAGGAATCAGTATATCTGATTTAGATTTATTTAATTTGAAGACATCGTTGGATGTCCACTTTGTGATTTCACCAAGGCAGGACAGAATGGAGGAGAGGTCTGGGGGGCCAGGCTTTTAGGGGAAATATTAGGACGGTGTTCCTTTCCCCAGTGGAAGCATGTAACTGGTAAAGAGCAGAGGGCCTAAGATAGACCCTGAGGGACCCCACAAAGCAGAGCAGACCATGAGGAGGAGGCCTCTCCAAGCCCCCCAGGGGAGGATCTGTCCGACAGGTATGAAGTAAACCGCTCAGTGCCACATGATGATTTATCTGATGACAGAGGAAGACCCAGAGTGACGAAGGCTGAGCTGAGGTCCAGAGGAGACAAGAGAACACAAGCCACGGTCCGGCGAGGCAGCAGCTCACGAGGCGCCACCAGAGCCGTCATATTGAGGGCTCACATCGCTAGAACTCAATTACAATAACATAAATAAATAAGATTACAATAAAAAAATCCAAAGATGTAAAATGATTAAATGTAACGACTGTCTTCAAGAAAATATTTCCATCGTGGAGATCAGAGCCCTCCTGTTGGTGTGCGGCTGGAGTGATGTCCTCAGATCAGGTCAGACTGGAAACGGCTGTCTGTACAGTCGACTCATCAGCTGGTTATCAAAACACGACAACAAACCTTTAAACACCTTTAAGGGAAACACGAGATGTGGAATACAGTGGAGAACGCTTCATCAGGACCCTCTCACTCTGTCTCTGTCTGTCTCTGTCTGTCTCTGTCTGTCTTGTGTGTGTGTCTACGCTCTGGATGTAAAGCTAAATCACCAGACAGGATTATTTTTTGAAAGAAGCGTATTAACAGCGCAGAGACGATGGTTAAACCGCTGAAATGTCCCAGACAGTGTGGTGTCCCGCGGCGGTTGTCCGAAGACCTCAGGGACAGGGACATTTGTGGAGGACACCAGGCGTTGTTATGACGCCATGTTGGAACATGTGTCCAGGTTCTCCGTTGCTATTTCAAAGTGTCTTTTTTAAGAGGCCAGGGTTGAGAACAGTTACTTCTTTATGAACAAAGACATCAAAGCAGAGCGTTATTCATTCAGCTACTGATTCAGGATTAAAAGATTTTGTTTTTTTAGTCTGTACTGGCACTGTCTTTTGATTTTAACAGTGACAACCTTTTTTTTTTTTTTTTTTTTTTGTACCTTTTTAAACAGTGGCGTCATATCACTTTTTTTCCTGTTAAATTTCAGATTTATTTATTTATTAGACTGGACATGTGGAAATACCAGGTGATGACTCTGAAGACATGAACATGTAGTAAAGCCGGGGGGCCGGGGGCCGGGGCCCGGGGCTCAGGGGGCCGGGGGGCCCAGCCTGGCCTGCCTGCCTGTGCAGACGGAGCTCAGAGCTCCGCTAACGCACAGCAACGGCCCATGAACCGGAATTTCAATCCGGCGTTTCAGTTGCTGTGATGTACCGTACTGGCCCGAATATAAGACGATGTTTTTTTTTCCAGAAATTGCATCCTCAAAAGTGGGGTGGTGTTATAATCGCAGACTTATGGTAGATGGTCAATACGCATCCGCGCCGCTAGATGGAGCCAAAGTATCACTGAGCAGAGAGCGAGTGGAGCGATGAAATGAGATCAAATGATCTGATGAAAAATGGCGGATCATCTGGAACAAAGGGGCTGAACGCTGGACAACTGAGCAAACAACAGAGGAGAAGTTATGATACCAACTTTAAACTGATGCTGATCAACGCAGCAGAGTCATCAAACTACTGCCAAGCCGCCAGGAGGTCTGGTGGAGCAGAGCCTCGTTCTTATTGGAGAGCACAGAAAAAACACTACAGATGCTAACGCTATGAGAAAAGCTTTCCGTGGTCCTGAGAGACGCTTCAGAGAGACTGATAGAAGGGAGAGTGAATACGTCTCTGAAAGACAGACAGACGGAATGTCCACCACCAGAGCCTGATTCAGCTGAAGGACCTGGACAGTTATTTACTTCATTTATGCAGTTTGGACCCCTTGAGGTTCTTATTTGTTGCTTATTGTTTCTTATTTTGAGAAAGAGAATATATTTTTTCATTTTATATCTCCTGAAATGTTATCTCAGTTGTGAGTTTTTGAGTTTATAATAATTGTATAATAAAAAGTTGTTTTATGAGTGACCTTACTGTCTTCAGCATTTTTTTTTTTTCACAAAATGATCTTTGAAAAATAGGGGTCGTCTTATAATCGGAGTCGTCTTATATTCGGACCAATACGGTAAATGCAGCTGTGCAGCTGGCATCAGAGGTCCACAGCTGTTCAGATTTAAAGATATTTTATTGTATTGATTGATCGACTCCCTCTTGGTTCTGCATGAAAAGAACTTCAGAAAGCAAACGTGAATGTCATTCTTAAACTGCAGTAGTTCTTGAGAAGAGATGAATGGATGATGGACAGTCCAAGCTGATGGATGGTGACGTGACGTTTCAGCTGTTCATCAACAACCAGTTTCAAGATGCGGTGAGTGGAAGAACGTTTCCCACCATCAACCCGGCCACCGGGGAGATCATCTGTCAAGTCTCAGAGGCCGACCAGGTAGGCAGCGGGGATCCACCATGTCCGGGGTTCAAGGCCGATGGCCTTCACTTCCTGTTGATGTCAGCGTTTGGCAGATGACTGATCAGCTGATCAGCTGACACTGACAGACCCTGACCCACGACAGACCCTGACCCACAGCAGACCCTGACCCATGATAGACCCTGACCCACAGCAGACCCTGACCCACAGCAGACCCTGACCCACGACAGATCCTGACCCACGGCCGACCCTGACCCATGACAGACTGACCCACGGCCGACCCTGACCCACGGCAGACCCTGACCCACGGCCGACCCTGACCCACGACAGACCCTGACCCACGACAGACCCTGACCCACGACAGACCCTGACCCACAGCAGACCCTGACCCATGACAGACTGACCCACGGCCGACCCTGACCCATGACAGACTGACCCACGGCCGACCCTGACCCACGGCAGACCCTGACCCACGACAGACCCTGACCCACGGCCGACCCTGACCCACGACAGACCCTGACCCACGACAGACCCTGACCCACAGCAGACCCTGACCCACAGCAGACCCTGACCCACGGCCGACCCTGACCCACAGCAGACCCTGACCCACGGCAGACCCTGACCCATGACAGACTGACCCACGGCTGACCCTGACCCACAGCAGACCCTGACCCATGACAGACTGACCCACAGCAGACCCTGACCCACGGCCGACCCTGACCCACGGCAGACCCTGACCCACGGCCGACCCTGACCCACGACAGACCCTGACCCACGACAGACCCTGACCCACAGCAGACCCTGACCCACAGCAGACCCTGACCCACGGCCGACCCTGACCCACAGCAGACCCTGACCCACGGCAGACCCTGACCCATGACAGACTGACCCACGGCTGACCCTGACCCACAGCAGACCCTGACCCATGACAGACTGACCCACGGCTGACCCTGACCCACAGCAGACCCTGACCCACGACAGACCCTGACCCACAGCAGACCCTGACCCACGGCTGACCCTGACCCACAGCAGACCCTGACCCATGACAGACTGACCCACAGCAGACCCTGACCCACGGCAGACCCTGACCCACAGCAGACCCTGACCCACGGCCGACCCTGACCCACAGCAGACCCTGACCCACGGCCGACCCTGACCCACAGCAGACCCTGACCCACGACAGACCCTGACCCACGGCCGACCCTGACCCACGGCCGACCCTGACCCACGGCCGACCCTGACCCACGGCAGACCCTGACCCACGGCAGACCCTGACCCACGACAGACCCTGACCCACGGCCGACCCTGACCCACGGCCGACCCTGACCCACGGCCGACCCTGACCCACGGCCGACCCTGACCCACAGCCGGCCGATGCTGGACGGACACTTGACTAACGCTGACCGACGCCTGATGCAGGCTGACGCTGAGCGCTGCTGACTGATGATCACTGGTATCTTGTGTTGAGGAGGGAAGGAGTCATCTTCACCTTCCCTCTGCTTTGCTCTCAACTCTGATTGTCCATTTGCCAAAACGGTCAACCTCAGATTTGGTCTGTTCATTTGTGAAGACCATCGGCCGTTGTAGTGATGATCGAATCAATTACGTTGAGAGAAGAGCTGATCAATTTGATTGGTATATTCAGAAATCCAGGGCAAAGTGATGCTCAAGGGGAGGGGGAGGAGCTTAGAGAGAACCATAGGGAAACCTCCGCCTTTCTGGGGTGCTCTGAGGAGCAGACTGCAGCTGTTCGCTGCTTAACATCCTCATAACCACCGAGTGTCCCGGCCGCTGGCCCGGCTGGGTTTGCAGGTGGATGTGGACAAGGCGGTGAAAGCAGCTCGGGACGCCTTCAGGTTGGGGTCGCCGTGGCGTCGAATGGACGCCTCCCATCGTGGACTCCTCCTCAACCGCCTGGCCGACGCCATCGAGAGGGACGCTGCCTACCTGGCTGTGAGTCATTATTCAAGTCAAGATGAAAAGACTTTAAATTCACTGATTCAGTCTGTGAAATGTTATTTAAAGGACAGTCTGTTGCATTTTGGACACATTTAAAAAGATAAAGCACAAAAGGGAAGAACAAGTTCTGGAGCTGTGAAGTCTTGTAAATGTGGAGAATGTGTTTTCATTCACACGAGATTTTAATTATAAAAATGATGAAAATATCACTTCATCAGTTAGAGTATCACCAACAGATGAGTCTTGTAAGTCCTGGAATCGTTATTCTGCTGAAATTAGTGAACCAACAGCACTCAGACAAGAACATGGACTTTGGTTGAGTGTGTGTTCCTCATGATCCAGGTTGTGCAACCTTTATGGCCAGAAGAGCTATTTTTATGTCTTTCCACCCAAATCAAGTTGATGTGGAGCCGCAAAGCACATTGAACCTTTTCAATGAGGCCATGGCAGCTCAGGAAGTTTCATGGTGGTTTTGATGCACAAACAAAGGCTGTATCTAATAACTAGACTGTACCTTTATGTAGTTTTAAGCAGCTCATGATGGTGAACATTTTCTGATATTTTTACCTGATTTTAATGAACGGACTACACTTATATGGCGCTTTTCCTCTGCATTAGCACTGCATTATCACATTCACCCATTCACACTCACATTCACACTCCAGTGGAGGCGGCCGCCATGCAAGGCGCTCAGTCCGTCCACTGGGGGCAATTCAGGGTTCAGTGTCTTGCCCAAGGACACTTCGACATGCAGACAGGGGGAGACAGGAATTGAACTAACAACCTCTCGATTGCAAGATGACTGCTCTCCCCACTGAGCCAAGCATTTTTTGTAGACAATTTTGAAATTTTTGAAGTTTCAACCATTTCACCTCTTTGTGTAGTTTTGTGTGCGTGCGTGCGTGCGTGCGTGCGTGCGTGCGTGCGTGCGTGCGTGCGTGCGTGCGTGTGTGCGTGCTGTTACAGGTATCAACATTATGAGTCAGAGAAACACTTGTGAGGCTTGCAGGGAGCACCAAGCTGATTTAGTTTTCAAAGACAGCACTGAGCTGGTCGGTCCAGGAAGAGCCTTCAGGCCCCGGCATCCTCCACAAGAACAAGAACAAAGTTCGGCAGCCGGCTGATATTTCATCCTCCAGCCGAAGGAGAACTCAAAGGCCACGCCCCTCTGAGGCCACGCCCCCTCAGTGCTGGCTCTGCTTCTCCAGCAACTTTTTCCAGAAACTCTACATGGCTGGATGGTGTAACAACGGCGTTTTTATGGAAGAGTTGGTGAAGAGGATTATTGATTCAAGCTGCCTTCCATGAGCAGATGAAGAATACGAGTCCAATCTCCTTCAACAGAGTTCACCACTTCACCGTCCTCATTCAGGTATTGGTGATCAATTAATCTCTTGTCTCTACATAAAATAAATAGAAACAAGCCCATTTTGTTCTGCAAAAGCTGTAAAAATTTCTTTTTTTCCATGGCTGGAGGCAAGGCAGGTTGTTGGATGGCAAACAGATCAGAGAGCTGCAGATTTGATTGTCAGAGCTTCATCTGTTTCTATATTGTTCATTCATTACTAAATATTTCAATTTCCCTCTATTTAGCCAGTAATATCCCCCCCAAAAAAACAAAAAATTAATATAAGTGATTAGTGTCTAAATTATTTTTCAGGGTATGTGGAGGAGCCACACAATAGTGGACAGATAAGCTGCTCCACCAGTATTAATTTATACTCATTTATTGTTATCTTTTTACATGAATTCTCCCAAATTAAAAACTCATCTTTGTTTTTATACACGTTCCAGTCTATAAATAATATGTATTTTATTTTTACATCATTATAAAAATAATTTTGGATATATTTAAATTCCTTCATGCTGTGACCATCAAATCATCAGGAATTAAGACCCGTGGTGTTTTATTTTTCAGTTTCTAGCTCCAGTCTCATGCTGAAGGAGAAGCTCTTTAATTAATGGTCAAGGCATTGAAAATGATTTTATTATGGTCTGTACAGATGCAGCTGCTGCACCACCCGCAAGGTACATCCACCAACTCCACCCGCACTGCTGCTCCTGCCCAGTGGCAGTGTGGAGGGTGGAGGAGGGTGGAGGAGGGGAGAAGCCGCCGGGACTCCCATCATCTCAACAAGTGACTTTCTGAAGTTTTCCTCCAGGACTTGTGCCTGGCAGGAGGAAATTATAGGGGTTGTTATTACTTCGTTTTAAAACCAAAAATTTAATAAAAATATTTTAAATATAGCAACCGATGTGAATAATTTCTGCCATGTCATTTAAAGACGTTTGATTCAGAAATATATCTTTTTTTAAATTCTGGTTCATGATTTTTTGGAGAGATTGTGAGGACTATGCAAGTTGTATTTATCTATTTATTTTAAATGGCAATATGTAATAAAGCCATAATGGTTGAAGATTATCAGAGTCGTGAAATCCTTCCTTTGGAAATGTGCTCGCTTCAGTCATTTAACAAAATCAGTTTAAAACACGATCTGAGTCCAGAATAATTTTCAATGTATAAATAACCAAAGGAGGCAGTTCTCCATTGAACAGTGGTAACATTTTGTTAAAAAGAGGTACAAGTAATGTAAATATATACCTGGACTGTTAAATAACTCTAAAGATGAATTCAGCTGATTTTATGAGTGATTTGAAAAACGTGGAGCTCTCTGCTCCTTTAAAGCTCGGCTAGGCGATGTTGTCCAACAGCTCTTCTTGTCATCCGGAGTGAAATGCTCCTTTCCCCCCTGGAGAAGTCAATACATGATGTGGACGGAAAAAGGTGCGGAAAAAACCTGACCACTGTAGCAGGCAAAGGACAGTAAAAACTCCGACCAATCGTAAGGCCCGGACCGCTCTTAAGAAACCAATCAGATGCCCCCCCCAGCGTGTAAAATAGAAGAAGCAGAGCGGGCGCGCTGCAGAGCGCGAACCGCGGCGCACACAGCCGTTTTCTCTTTACTGACGAGTAAGTGAATGACGATCACTGTCTCTCATGGCCTGCCAGACGCGTTGTGCGGGCAGTCAGATAGGTTACCATGGGAGGCGATCAGAAACTCGCCTCCAGTGCGTTCCCCCATAACAGCGGGAGCTCCTCCAATGGGGCGGGAGCTGGGCGGAGCCTTGGGGAGATGCTACATTCGAATACATGCTAGTTTTCCAAGATTGCCGACCCTAGCTTTAATAAAGCACCGGCTCTTCAGTGGGAGTGTCAAGGTGAAGCAGGAAAATCTGACCAATCACTGAAGACTTCTCGATCACCCAGCCGAACAAAGTTCTTACAGGAGGAGGGCGAGGCTGCCGAAGTTTGTTGGGCTGGGAGGCGGTGCCAGAACAAAATGACGTCATTTTGTTCTGGCACCGCCTCTTGTTCTTGTGGAGGATGAAACGGCCTTGACTCTCCAGGTGGGAGATCTCCGTCTGCCGGAGAGGTGAACAGCTTTACGGTGATGCCAGTGGGATTGGTATCACCTGTGAAGCCTGTTCTCAGTCTGCGGTCATGTTTGGTGTGGACGTTTTCTCTCAGACTGAGGCTCAGATGCTAGCATCGTCAGTGAGAGCTAGCTCCCGCTAGCTCGCCACTTCTCGCTGTTGGATTCGTGTTCTTCAGCTAAAACAGGGGCTCCAGAACCGGCGGCTGCTTGCTGCCTTCTTCCTGACTAATGCTCATTGGAAAGTCTTCCTGTGGACCAGACTGGACCCTTTGGCGGCCCGGGATTGGACATTTGACATCGTTTGTGTAGAACGGTGTGAACAGGGATGGCCTCGGAGCTGAAGGGTTCCTGACTGAAGCTCTTGTTACCGCTGCAGGAGCTGGAGACTCTGGACAACGGGAAGCCCTACGCTGTGTCCTACAGCGTGGACGTGCCCAATGTGGTGAAATGTCTCAGGTAACAAACACGCCACACACTTGGTTTTGTTGTGATTTTCTTTCTCACACTTTGCTGCTAAGGAGCGGGTCAGCGAGCGAGGAAGAAGCTGTTATAAAGGTCAGCTTCATGACCTTTTACTCTCAATCAGCTGAAATGAAATGATGCTGCTGATAAAAGCAAAGAAACCGGATTATCTTACACTCACTGCATCGGCCTCCAGGACGACAAAAACAGATGTAGAATTTCCGCCACTTTGTTTCAAAACACTGAGAAACTCTGGGCCCAGATACTGGCCCACCCCGATACAGCAGAGACCCTGGAGACGGACCAGGACGATGTCTTCAAACGAGGAACTCTGGTTCAACGCTTTAGGAAGTGAAACAAGGTGAAGTCAGAGGAAACACAGGTGTGATGGTGGGCGTGGCTAAACAGCTACAGAGGAGGGGTGGTGGGCGTGGCTAAACAGCTACAGAGGAGGGGTGGTGGGCGTGGCTAAACAGCTACAGAGGAGGGGTGGTGGGCGTGGCTAAACAGCTACAGAGGAGGGATGGTGGGCGTGGCTAAACTCGGCTACAGAGGAGGGGATGTGGGCGTGGCTAAACTCGGCTACAGAGGAGGGGATGTGGGCGTGGCTAAACTCGGCTACAGAGGAGGGGATGTGGGCGTGGCTAAACTCGGCTACAGAGGAGGGGTGGTGGGCGTGGCTAAACTCGGCTACAGAGGGGATGTGGGCGTGGCTAAACTCGGCTACAGAGGAGGGGTGGTGGGCGTGGCTAAACTCGGCTACAGAGGAGGGGATGTGGGCGTGGCTAAACTCGGCTACAGAGGAGGGGATGTGGGCGTGACTAAACGGCTACAGAGGAGGGGTGGTGGAGGAGGCTCTGGAGAGATGATCAGCCACAGGTAGCAGCTTCTGATGGAACCTAACCTGGAGAGAGACTGTAGAGACTGTCAAACCTCACTGACCCCGATACTGCCATTACTCTTCCAATCTGCTCAACTTTCTGGATGTCAGGTGAATTTAAACCAAGTTAACTCTCCCTGTAAATGAAGTAGCATTAGAACCTTTATTAATGATCAGTGACATGAGCCAGGATTCAGACGAAGCAGGTCAATGAACCGTGTTGACCTCTGGTTAATGAGTGGCTGTGCTGACCTGGTATCGCCTGCTGACCTCTGCAGCTCTGGCTCCTTCAGTTTCAGTCTGGTGTTGTTGCTGTCAGGCACTTTGTGCTTTCATGACTCTATAAACTGGCCTTTCCTCAGCGATGGGTCTAGAAGGGTCTGGAAGGAGCATTTATTCATTCCCTGTCCCTCTGCTTTAAAGAACGCTGTGGCTCAGCCCTGAATGACCTTTTCTGTGTTCAGGTACTACGGAGGCTGGGCCGACAAATGGGAGGGCAAGACCATTCCCATAGACGGAGATTTTTTCTGCTACACCAGACATGAGCCCATTGGAGTCTGTGGACAAATCATCCCGGTGAGAGTGACTGCTTCACCTCAGTTACTGTAAGCCTGACACATCTGACCGCCTGGAAGACTGCTTTACAGTGTGACTGCACATCCGTCCATCCGTCCATCCATCCATCCATCCGTCCATCCATCCATCCATCCATCCGTCCATCCATCCATCCATCCGTCCATCCATCCATCCATCCATCCGTCCATCCATCCATCCATCCGTCCATCCATCCGTCCATCCGTCTATCCATTATTTGATCCCTCCATCCATCCATCCATCTGTCCATCCGTCCATCCATCCATCCATCCATCGTCCATACATCCATCCCTCCATCCATCCGTCCATCCGTCCATCCATCCGTCCATCCATCCGTCCATCCGTCCACCCATCCTTGTTAGCTGCCGTTGCGTCCTCGAGTCAACCTGAGCGGCTCTCTGGCTGCAGGTTATTTTAATCAGCGTAACATTGCGCCACATGTATCTGCTCTGTGTGTAGATCACTGCACTGCAGGGGACATGTAGTTAATGCTATTTGAAGCTTTCAGGAAACATCATCCCAAAACACATTATATATCTGTAAAAATAAAAAGGACGAGGAAAGCGACGAGAACTGAGTAACTGATTTTTCTGAACAGTTATGATTTGTCATCCGAGTACAGGTGTACCTGTGCAGATGTTGAGGCCCTGCCTGAAGGTAGCCAGTGTTGTGCTAGTTACTGGAAAACAGTAACTAGTTATAGTTACTAGTTACTGCAATTCAAAAGCAACTCAGTTACTAACTCAGTTATTAAAAACAAAAAGTAAAGCGTTACTATGAAAAGTAACTATTTAATAACAAGTTCAAAACTGTCAACATTGCAAGCTCTGCACTCCATCTGACATCCATTTTCATCACTGAACTGAACTCTGCTGAGCAATATTGTCTATATTTATACAAACACAAACACCAAGATGTTTCAAAGTGCAGATTTATTTCTGGCCAGAACAAACCAAAAAAACTGAAAAAAAAAAAAAAAATGACAAAGTGCCTGTCTGAAAACTTGCTCCCCTACAGCTCAGTTGACCTCTGCAGTCAGGTCAGCGTTGACACCTACAGGTCAGAGTAGGGTATAGCATGCCACAATAGCTCGAGAAAAATAGCTGTGATTATACTGTAACAAACAACATTAGTTACCAGTTAGAACAGGGATGGTAACTTTGATGGTGGGGGCCACTGTTTTGGAATTGCGTAAACAAATCAATCTTCCAATATC
Organism: Salarias fasciatus; assembly: GCF_902148845.1. Classification (NCBI taxonomy): domain Eukaryota; kingdom Metazoa; phylum Chordata; class Actinopteri; order Blenniiformes; family Blenniidae; genus Salarias; species Salarias fasciatus. The sequence goes on along the minus strand of NC_043755.1, from coordinate 28,036,550 downwards.
AACCCACCAGCTGCCCATGAATGATTTAGAATAACACAACCTAAAATGGCTTCACACAAGGAACACACACAACATAGCCTAATAAAATGAAAAAAATGTTCTTTCCTCAAGCAGTTTTGAAATAGGATTCTTCAGGTTAGCAGCACCATAACAATTGTTCCATCATATAAATTCTTTAAAAGTAACAAAATAAATTCTTATTCTTAGTGCATTCTTAAACAAAATAAAGTGCAAAAAAAGCTCACATGGATAATAATTTTAACATAAGTGTAAACAAAACAAAAAGTCCTTATTGTCGTTATTCTTACAGTCCTTATTCTTCTTTGACGAACCAGTGGTTGTACCTCATGAGCAACAGCTTCTCAAACCTTTTGTCTGAAAGCCTGTTCCTCTTTGGAGACGGCACCAGACTCCCCAGGCTGAAGAGCCTCTCAACAGGTGCACTGGACGGGAGAGCTGCATTCTTCCTCAGACAAATTTCCTTTATTTTGGGGAACTGGTTGAGAATCTCCATGCTGGTGTCGGCTGTTTGCAAGTAATGTAGAACCTGGACAGGGAGGGTGGTTTGGGGTTTGAGGGAGGAAATATAAAAACCAAAAAACAAATTGTTCTCTATTGCCACTGAACATGTATTGTATTTCAGCAATATTTAGCAACGCAAATTTGATGAAAAAAAAAAAAGGATTACCTCGGTGTCCACGATAGTAAAGCTATCATCATCGTCCTCAAAGGAAAAGAAAGATTTCTCTTTGTCCTTGGTGGAGCCTGAGTCTGGTGGAGTTTCTCGAGCCAAGCTGGCAGATTGTTGCTCAGGGCCAGGTGTGATCTTGTGACACTCTGCTACCAGCATTCCCTTGATCATCTCTTTCTTCCACTGCTCCTTCACCCACCGCAGCTTAAACTTGGGAAGAGTGGCGGCCGCAAGCATTGCATCCTTGCTTTCCAAAACGCATGCAAACCGCACTTTGATGGCCTGTAAACACAAACAAACAAACACATACACACACACACACACACACAATGAGGGATAAGTGAGATCCATGGAAATGTTAAAATAAATTGAAGTTATTCATTTAAAATAAAGTGTAAAAAAAAAAGTGTATGACGACTCTTACCTCAACTACAGCTTCAGGAAGGCCAGTTGCCACAGTCAAACTGTCTTTCACCTCCAAAGTCTTTGACATCAATGTCTCCAGAGCGGGCAGGAGGGTGCCATAGTGACAGCTGTCCTCTCCTTGCAGGATGTCCAGAACAACAGTGAGTGGCTTCATTGTGGCACAATACTCCTTCAGAAAATGAAGTTCCTTGTCGCTAAGACATTTTAGCTGTAAACTATGAGTGATGGCACTCAAGTCAGTTGCAGGGATTTCGACAATTCTGGACACAGCATCATAAAATGAGTTCCACCTAGTCGAGCAAGGGACAATGAGCTTTTTGGAAAGTACATCATCCACCACCTCTGAAGCCACTGTGGACCTGCTTGTCTTATTCCAGATTGCCATACATTTAGCTGTAGAAGATCTGTACACTGCCTTAGTCCCAGGATTTGCAAGGAGCCACTTGTCTATGTCATTGCATGATATTAAGTTTAACGTGTGGGATGCACAACGCTGGTGCGGAGGTAAAACAATGCCTTCCTCTGTCTCTGTGGGGTTGTCCAGAATCTCTGCAACATCAGTGAAGATGATTTCTTCGTCATCATGATCATCATCATCATCAGAGTCATTTCGCTGCTCCTGTTGATAAACGCGGAAGGCTTTCACAAAGTTGGAGCCGTTATCTGTGACTGTGGTGGTAACTTTTGTAGACACTCTATACAAAGAGTGAATCTGATCAATCTCACTTGCGATTACATCGTACGTGTGCCTACCCTTCAACCTTTTACAGGCCAACGCAGCTTTCTGGCGCTGTAAAGTAGCGGGGTTTATCCAGTGAGCTGTTACTCCCATGAAACTCCTGTTGTGGCCGGTCCAGATGTCTGCGGTGGTCGAGATGTAGCTTAAGCCCTCAAAAGTTTGCTTTAGCTCGCTTTCCATTTTTGTGTATTCACTCTCCAAGTAATTGGAAAAGGTTTTCCGTCCCATTTGCCGGGTGGCGCCAGGTATCAAATCAATTATCCGCCTGAAAGCGGGCGACTCCACTGTAGAAATGGGCTGCATGTCTTCCACAATGTAGCCTGCGATGACTTGATTAACTTTAGCCTGGATGGCAGTAGCACTCCCTCGCAGAAAAGAGCTCAGGCGCTGTTGCTTCGGTGCACGGGGTGAGGTGTCATCAGTGCCGGTGTCTGACCCGCTAGCTTTAGCAACAAGTTTCGTCGTCGCATGCTGCGTGCCTAGATGCTTCAACAGATTAGAGTTGCTGTTTGCCGCTGCAGAGAGGGTCTTAGTTCCGAGACACAAGTTGCATCTAACATAAACATTTCTTTCCTTCTGCTCAACGAAGGAGAAGTAGTGAGCGTACTTCCACGAGAAGAAACTTGCCTTGGGTTCCGCCATGATGTTCTTCAAACACGCCCACACAACGCAGCGCACGCGTGTCATGGCTCTTCCCCCAAGCCCCCCCCCCCCCGACACAGGAAGTAAACAAGGCTCAGCCGAGATAGTAAAATAACGTAAAATAAACTAATAAACGGATCGTTTAGTAACTATAACTGAGTTATTGAATTTTAAAAATAATTCGTTTGATTATTAGTTACTGCCAAAGTTACTTTTTTGGTAGTAACTAATAACGCAATAACGCGTTAGTCCCAACACTGAAGGTAGCTGCTGCTGTGTTTCAGTGGAACTTCCCCCTGCTGATGCTGGCCTGGAAGCTGGGCCCGGCGCTGGCCACCGGGAACACCGTGGTGGTGAAGGTGGCCGAGCAGACGCCGCTCACCGCGCTCTACATAGCCAGCCTGATCAGAGAGGTACGGTGCTTCAGGCGCTTCGTCGTCTTGGAAAGGAACGGACATTTTTCAGCTGTCCAGCTTGTATATTTGCACATTGCATATTAATGCTGAATGGACCGCTCCGACCGGCAGTCCGGAGGCCGCACTAACCTCCTCCTGCTTCCAGGTGGGTTTTCCTGAAGGTGTGGTGAACATCCTGCCTGGCATGGGACCCTCAGCTGGGGCTGCCATTGCAAAGCATATGGACGTGGACAAGGTGGCGTTCACTGGATCCACAGAGGTGGGCTGCTTCCCTTTCCCTGCCCCCGCTTACTGTTTATCAGAGACAGTGTTCATTTGTAAAGCATCAGAAAGTCGTGGGACTGCGCGGACACGGAGACCTGCTTTCCTATAAACACAGAAGCTGGATAGAAGGCTGGAAATGAAATAAAACAAATTACTGGTATGATTTGAAGCAAGTGGAGTGAAGCTCTTCCATCCTCTCACAGCATCCATTCCTTTCTGAACAGCAGATTACTGATAGATGGATTCTACTGCTGCTCCGTGAGGAAACATCCAAAAACAAACAATAAAGTCTTATTTTAATCCTTCCCATAGTCCCACCCCACACAGGTTGGGAAAAAGACTGTGATTAAAACATTCAGACTAAATGTATAAAAGATCAGTGAAAGAGAGGTTCAAGTATCACAATCAGGCAGAGATGTCCGAGACTGGACGTGATCAGCACCAGAGGTCTGAGCGAATGAGTTCAGGGACTGTGGAGAGAAAATCTGTTTTTCAGGCTGAATGACAAGAAAAAGCTGTTTCACCCATCGGCTGTGTGAAGGAGGGCCAGGCTGTTCCAGGTCCAGAGCGGTCTGTCTGGGTCTGGAGGTCCAGAATGGTCTGTCTGGGTCTGGAGGTCCAGTTCTGGGTCTGGAGGTCCAGAACATGTTTCCTGAGAGCCTTGCTGAATGCCTCCTGGCTGCTGAGTGGATCCTGATGTTTCCTGTCGTCAGTCGGAGGTTCTCCGCAGGATTCCTCTCTGTTGCTTCTGTGCTGATGCTGCAGTGTTTTCAGCTCGTTCATGTTTTTCATGATTTTTGTAGAATTTTCTTGCGTTCCTCTCCGAGCGCCTGGAAGTCTTTTGCGTCTGCTGTCAGCTCTTTCACTCCCTTGGTTGAATTTTACGAACTCCAGTGAATTTCCGGCGGGTGAGGCTGCAGCTTCCTGACCGCCATCTTTCCCAGACTGGACGCTGATCCCCGTCCACTTCCACTGTCCCGTCCACTGTCCCCATCCACTTCTTCTGTCCCTGTCCACTTCCACTGTCCCCGTCCACTGTCCCCGTCCCTGTCCGCTGTCCCTGTCCCCGTCCACTCTGCTGTCTCTCTGTGTCTTTACCCCAGTTTCGGGGCGTTGTCAGTCTGGTTCCACGGAGGTGTCTCCAGCATGGCGTCCCCGGAAGCCCCGTCCTCCAGGTGGTGTCTTCATGAATTCACGACGCGTTTACGTGATTATTCAGTGGTGAACTGTGACCCTTTCAGTCCTCCAGCGGCGGCGGGAAGAGACCGGACGTCTGACGTTTGTCCGTCTCCCCCACAGCAGCAGGACAGCGAGGCTGTGCTCACCTCCGTCCCAGCAGAGCGTTCTCACCTGCTGGTGTCCTTCTCCAGGTGGGCCATCTCATCCAGCAGGCTTCAGGCAGCAGCAACCTGAAGAAGGTCACCCTGGAACTGGGAGGAAAGAGTCCCAACATCATTCTCTCCGACGCTAACTGTACGTAGCTGTCATGTTGGTTTCTTTGTGCAGCGCAGCGAACAGAAACATCCTCTGAATCTCCCTGGTTGACCTCCAGGCTCAGCTCAGACTGAAGGAATACCAACCTGTCAGATTCAGACCTGATGCCTCCATCCAGCTGTGTTTTGGCTCTCCTCTGGACGTAGCCGCTCACGTCGCTCTTCAGGCTTCACTGATTGGCCTCCAGCCTCACCGGCTACGTTTCCATGCAGGCAGTAACCCTGTCTGACCCGGAATGTTTGCAATAACCCGGCTGCTCTCAGCCATGTAAATACCTGCAAAACCCCAATATGCTCATATTCCAGTTTTTAAAAACCCCAATATTCCCCCTGGTTTCTCCTTTTCTAACCCAAACCTCTGGTCATATAAACGCACATCTGAACATCCCGGGCGAAAGGGACAGGAAATACTGCTCTGTCATGTTCTATCTGCAGGGAGTCCAGGAGCTAGCTGTGACTCAGTTTAACTAACGATGGTTCAGCTCTTCTCTTTTACTGAAAAACGCTGCATTGCATCTTTGAACTTGTTCCAGCTTCTTCTGGTGCTTCTAACAACATGCAGAGAGCCTGCAGGCCCTTCTTCTTCTGTGGTGTCTGTGTAAAACAAGGTTGAACATGCAAACAGCACCCCTAGTGGCAGGAAGTGAAAGTGCAGTCAAGGTGTCGTCTGTGGCCGCGGTCTGGATGAGGAGATCCTGATCATGGAAACAGGAGGAACTCTGTCTGTTTCAGCAGGGAAACGGTTATTCCAGATGTTCCAGAAACACAAAGATTGACCTGAACCTCGATACTGACTGCGTAAACGTAGTGAGTGTTGGTCTGTCTGTGGCCCTCAGACGCTGATGTTCAGTCAACACTAGAAACACTTGATGGAGCCTGGATCAGGTTCTGAGGAAGAAGTGATGTCCTCCATCAGTTTTGGAAGCATGCAGTCGCTTCTTTTCACGCCGGTCACCTTCTGGTGTTTTGATGGAGGCTAACCCCGCCCTCTTCCTGCTCAGTGGAGGACGCCGTGGAGCAGTCCCACTTCGCCCTGTTCTTCAACCAGGGCCAGTGCTGCTGCGCCGGCTCTCGGACCTTCGTCCAGGCGAAGATCTACGACGAGTTTGTGGAGCGCAGCGTGGAGCGAGCCAGGAGACGGGTGGTGGGCGATCCGTTCGACATGAAGACGGAACAGGGTCCTCAGGTAACGCCGCCGCCACCGGCGTCCGTCCCGCCGTGCGGCGGCGCCCTGACGTGTGCCGACGCCCCGCGTAGGTGGACCAGGAGCAGTTCAACAAGATCCTGGGCTACATCAGCAGCGGCAAGAGGGAGGGCGCCAAGCTGATGTGTGGAGGGGGCGTGGCCGCCGACAGAGGCTACTTTATCCAGCCCACCGTGTTCGGAGACG
>NC_043755.1:27917989-28025489 GCF_902148845.1 Salarias fasciatus | reverse complement strand
GGAGGAGCTCAGGACGCTCTCAGGACGCTCTGCACAGCGAGGAGGAGGAGCTCAGGACGCTCTCAGGACGCTCTGCACAGCGATTAATAACTTGATAATTTGATATCAATATATTCATGTTAATTTATTTGAATCTCATATTGAACTCTGCTGCATGACAGGAGGGAAGGGAAACGGGACAAGCAGGAAACGGACTAAACAGGAAGCAGGAGAAAAAAGAAGCAGAACAAACAGGAAAGAGGAAACAGAACAAACTGGAAACAGGACAGACAGGAAGCAGAAAACAGAGACACACATTCAAAGTGGAAGAGCTGGTTAACCTCAGCCTGCTGTTAAAACGACTGGATTGTTTCAGAACGATGGTTATTGATCCTGGTAACGCTGACATGATGAGCCGCCGGTGACGGTGGGAGGAGCCTCGTGTCACTCTGAAGTCCTGACTCTGTGTGTGTGTGTGTGTGTGTGTGTGTGTGTGTGTGTGTGTGTGTGTGTGTGTGTGTGTGTGTGTGTGTGTGTGTGTGTGTGTGTGTGTGTGTGTGTGTGTGTGTGTGTGTGTGTGTGTGTGTGTTCCTCTGCAGGATAAACTGCTATGACGTGTTCGGAGCTCAGGCGCCGTTTGGAGGCTACAAGGCTTCGGGGAACGGCCGGGAGCTGGGCGAGTACGGCCTGGACAACTACACCGAAGTGAAGACGGTGAGCGTCGCTGGGCGAGCAGGAGAGCTGCTGCGCTCATCCGTCCTGCCGTGCAGAACGGCTGGCGTGAAACTGAAGCATTGGGGCGTTACTGAAGGATGTGGAGGTGTTGCAGGTGCTGCTGTCTCCTGTCCTCTGGACTCCAGCCTTCACCAGAGACACCGTCCACACAAGTGGTTTATTCTGAATTCAGAATTATATTCCTGATCTGGAAAAATGAAGGATTAACTCCTCTCTGCCGCCGGGGTGTGTGCAGCGTTGTGATTGGACGGGGCGGCCGTGACGTTCTGACGTCTCCAGGAAGCAAACGGCGCTTTTCTCGTCTTTCTTTCTGGATTAACTTTGACGCTGCAGCTTTGAAAATGTCCTCGCTGTTTAGCGCCCATCGATCCGCTCGTTTCATTATATCCAGTTCTTGTAAAACTGCCGTTACATAAATCGTCTCCGTACGAGTCGAAGTGCGGACTGCGGCCGCCATCTTGGAATATTGCGTGACCACAGTGGAGCAGAACAACATATAATTCTGCTTCCAAAGGAGAATCAACCCGTCGGGCTGGTGGGATCGGTTTGAAGAGGCCCAGGCAGCCCGTCACGGCGCGCCGTCAAGTCAACTCTGAACAGTCGTCAGGCGTTTCCATGGTGACTTCAGAGCTTCGTTCAGATTTCTAGAGGAATGAAGAGTCCCAGGTAGACGCAGGCAGTGAGACGGGTCTGAGAGGAAGCCGCTTAGCGTCAGTCACCTTTTCTCTGGACTCCTGTCTGCTGTGCCACCGCTGAGCCAAACTCGCTTCCTGGATGTGATGCAGGAAAAGTAGAGCTGGTCTGTGAAGCAGTGTGGAGAGAAAAACCCTGAGGCCGTCAACACACTTCAGGACCTGGCTTCCCACACACACGTCTCCTAACTGGAAGACCTTTCTTCAGCTGTGTTTAAAGTCATCTGTGTGTTCTGCAGTTGTTTGTGAGAACGTGTTTCCTGTTGTTTGTTCAGCCGGTCAGGGCTGCCAGGACAGACGGCTGCCTCCCACGCTGCTTCAGACGCCGCTCCAGTTCAGTCCCGGCAGTTTGCAGGGCTTCGCGCTGCTCTCCGGTCAGAGTTCCGCTCTGGAGGGAGTCATGTCTTCTGCTTGTTTCCAGGTGACCACCAAGGTTCCTCAGAAGAATTCCTAGAGGAGCTGCCAGACATTTCCCCGTCTGCTCTTCACGGTCCTGTTTGCTCGCTCTCCCCTGACCTGCTTGAGCTGGAAATCCTCAGCTGAAATGAAACCCAGGAACCAGTCAAGTTTCTGATTAAACGCTTTTGACAGAAATCCTCTGCCTCTTGTGATTGAGTTGATACAAGTCAGCCGGATGGCCCGCGGCCGATTCTGACTCAAGCAGCCAGTCCTTCAGCCAGTTGTTCGTTCAGTCAGTCGGGATGCCGGGCTTCAGGATGGTGAACATGAGGATGTCTTTCGCCGGACGTTTGAGGACTGGAGCTCAGGAGCAGAGACAGGCTCACTGATCAGCAGGGAAGTCAAACACAGTGAAGCTGCAGCTGCTCTGGTCTCTCTCACACACTCACACACACGGAAAGAAATCCACCCATACTGAAATAAGTCAAGGATTGGTTGATACATATATATATATATATATATATATATATATATATATATATATATATATATATATATATATATATATATATATATATATATATATATATACATTAAGGCCTTCAGAACAGATCCGCCTGAACCAATCCACCTCTCAATAACTATTTTGTCTACAAAAAAAAATCTTATTATGCAGATATGCACATAAAGAGTTGTTGCACAGCAGATAGATACTTGTGCAGCCAGAATAAATGCCTTTGCTGAAGTGCACTAGTCTCCTACTACATCTGTGCACATACAATGAGCATCAACAACTTAATAAAACAGCAATATTATTTAGGAAAAGAGGAACATTTTACTCACCAAAATCCCGATTATTTGAAAACAAAATACATCCTCCTTTCCTTCCTCAAAAAGAGTTCAACTGCTCTGTCATATAGATTATCCTGTGTTTCAGTTCCATAAAGCCAGGGCTGAAAGTCCAGCTGCCCTGTGGGATTTCTGGCCTAAGTTTTATTTCTCTTCAGGTCTTCTGCTTCTTCTTCTTTGGAATAATTGCGGTAGGCGACCAACAACTTAGGTGCATAGCGCCCCCTACTGTATCTCTTGGTGAATGTAAATCAGAGGGCCTGGATCTGCTGTTGTTAGAAGCTAGAAGGCGCTGAGTCGCCAACTCGAAATCTGATTGGTTGAAGCAACTGTTGATTGGTTGAAACAACTGTCTGATTGGTTGAAGCAGCTGTCTGTTTGACGCTTCACTTTACTTTACTGCGCCATCAGGCGGACAGTGAAGGCCTCGGGCAGATTTCTTTGACCCTAGCAACAGATGATGCCTGAAATCTGATTGGTTAAATGATTTAATATGAAAAAAACATGTCTGGAAGCAGCGCAACCACGGGAAAACTATGAAAGGAACTGGAGCATACCGTTTGGAATCATTTATTAATTATTTATGGACAAAATATAATTTACATCAGTCTGTAATTCAGATAATTTTTAGGCCAGCAGAGAAGGCTTTGCAGGCCCTGACGGCCCACCACTGATATATTTATATATACTGTATATATACGAGGAGGACCCAAAAGTCCCCGGACTGTGGTTATAAAAAAAAAAACCAAGAATGATTTCAGACTTTTGGCCGTTATGTGTCGCTGACCTATCGTCCATGTTATCAGTAAAGTTAACTAAACAAAAGTTAAATCAATGTTACGTTCCCTTCCCAAATCTAAGGTAGCTAATGTTAGCACTAGCTAGCAAAGTAACTATAGGTCAATTTCTGTGCAACAACCCATCACAACACAATGCAAATTGAGCCTATTTAAGCTACACACACATAATGCACACAAATAAAACACACAAGCACGTTTTAACAATTTATTCATGTCCATAAGAAGAACGTACGGTGGCCGACAGGTGCAAACGCGCTGCAAACACAGAAAACACCTGCAAGAAAAAAATGCTGCAGGAAAAAAAAACACCGTAAACACAGAAAACACCTGCAAGAAAAAAAAAACACATCCAAGAAAAAAAACACCTGCAAGAAAAAAAAAACACCTGCAAGAAAAAAAAACACATCCAAGAAAAAAAAACACCTGCAAGAAAAAAAAAACACATCCAAGAAAAAAAGCGCTGCAAGAGAAAAAACCGCTGCAAACACAGAAAACACTTGCAAGAGAAAAACGCTGCATCCACAATCCGCAACGGAAGTGCTCCAGGTCGCTCCAAGAAGAAGAAGAAGAAAAAGTACGGAAGCCCTACAAGGACATGGTCAAATACTTTTTTTTTTTAATTTCCTCTGCTTTGCAGTGATAACGAGTTAATTTCAGTGGTTTATCGAGAAGTCAACTTATTTTTCCACGTTGTCTCGACAAAACGACAATCCGGTGAACCAGAAATCCCAGTCTTTCACCAGACAGGACGCTCCGCCGCCACGGACCACAGACAGGAGAGTTCAGCCTGTTTATGAGCTTTTTGTGCCGTTACTCATTTCTTAATAACTTATATGATGCACGCAAATCAAACAACTGTCTGTCCAGCATCTGCACAGTGGAACTGCGATATTCAGCCTCCTGATGCAGGACCTGTGTGTTTTCTAGTGTCTGACCCAGACTGTGTCTGTTCTGGAGCAGCTCAGAGAACTGCATCAACCTCGCCAGATTCACCAGGTCAGCTTTCTGTACTTATGTGAAATAATCCATGTGTCTGCTAAAACTCCAACTCTGGCAGCGCAGCAGCCGACACATGCTCTAGTGAACATCTCAAATTGGCTTGAGCTGTCTCACCTCACCTTAAACATAAAAAAAACAGTAGCCATGTGTTTTTCGATTACAAAAAGGACACCTAATAGTATGTTTGAGGTCAGACTAGGAGACAAAATAATCCAAGAAGTCAAAGAAACAAAGTATCTAGGAATTATTCTTGATAAAAATTTGAAATTTCAAAGTCAGGTATCTTCAGTGTGTAAGAAAGTCAAATCTAATTTGACTTGTTTCTCCTTTTATCAGAAGGGAGCTGTCCCACCAGGCTGCCCTGACGTATATATGCATGCAATGATATTTTCGCATCTGTCCTATTGTATCACATCTTGGTCACAAACCTCCAACTCTGTACTCCAACCAGTCATTTCATTGTATAAGCAGGCGATTAAGGTATCTGACAGAAAGCCAGTGAGATGGCATCACTGTAAAATCATTCAAAAGCATGATCTTTTTACATTTGAGAAGTTTGTTAATTTTAGCACATTGAAACTGGTTTTTAAGTGTCTGAACAATCATGTGTTGCCACCCTTTTCTGCTCTTGTCAGAAGACAGGCCTCTCTAAGAGCAAACGCCAGAGCAGCCACAGTGGAGACTGTGCACTTCCATGTCTTAAATCAAAGTCTGGAAGGTCTTGCTTCTCCCATAACGGAGCAACACTGTGGAACTCTCTGCCCACTGGCCTAAAACTGCAGACTGACTCCAACTCCTTCAACAGAGCTTTGAAACAGTGGCTGAAGTCAGGCCAAAGCTGCACACGTGACGATGTATGAAATGCACATGATTTTATTGAACGTGGACTTATTCTTGTGTATGTAATTATGTTTAATTTGTTAAAAGCCTCCAATGGACTGGTGATGAAAATTAGCAGTTGTTGAATAATTTTATAATATTCTTTACATCATGCTTATTATATTATGTTATTTACTATTGTTCATGTAATGCATGTCTCTGTTAGTTATAGTAGGCTAGTAGACGCAGGTGTAGAAAAGACATGTATCCTTTTTCTGTTCGCCAGCCTGCCATGTTTCATTTTTACGGCAGCCTCTTGGCAGCTGGACAGTTTGTTTTTTCTAAAGTCAAGACTACAGGTCAATTGTCTCTCTGTCTCCCTCTGGTGTAAATGAGGCTCATTGGACAAGAAATGTGACACTGATTTGTTGCACAACACCTGGCATTTGGGAAGACTTAATGGAGACTTGATGGAGACTTGATGGAGGCTGAGAGGGCCTCCTAAGGGGTCACGGACATTGACCTTTGTAGGGAGGGGGGAACAATTGTGTCTTGAAGAAGACTCAACTAAGACTCAACGAATGGTTTGAACAATTGTGTCTTGACGAAGAATTAATTAAGCAGCAACGAACTCCCAAGAAATAGTATAAATAGATGGAGCGGAGAGCGATCGGCGCGTCAGTTCTTTGGTCGGCTTGACTGCCAGGAGGTGTTTTTGGGAATAAAGTCCTCCTTTTGCATTCTGACTCTGACTCTGCCTGATTTTTCTGAGGAGAACTACGATGGAAGACTTCAAGAACCAAGAATGGATATACTTGAGGATTTTACGTTTTTTCTGGAATATATGTTTGTGGGGTTTTTTGCACCGTGACTGACCTAGGATACTTTTTTAAATAAAATTCCACGACACAGTCCTGCTATAACACTGAAAACAATGCATCTGGTCTGTCCAATGCCTTTGTGAAGTCCATATCAAATGAATAAAAAATAAATAAATAAAATATGTAATAATCAAAAACTGCTGTTTCCCTGCTTCCCATCCTGACAACTGTACTGTTTTGGTGTTTTTTCAGTTATATACTTATAGCAGAACAGCCACTTTGGCCATATGTTCATTACAGAAGAAAAGTCGTTTCAAATGAGTCGATGTTGACAGAATCATCAGTCACAGGTAATGTTGAGTTACAAGAGCAAGGTGGCTGTAACGTGCTTGATAAACTTTAGATGTATCTGGAAGTCTCAAACATCCAAATAAAATAGAATACATTACTAATGTTTTGTCTGAATTCATAGTGAAGCAAAAAAGGCAAAGTTTTTTTGTTTTTTCACAAAATGAAATTAAAATGAATCAGTTATGGAACAGTAAATTAGAAATTGGGACTTGAAATGAACCAGAGTGAAATTTAGGTTTTTCCTGAATTGGGAAAAAAAACCGTATTGCCCTGGACGCTGAGTGCAGGAAGGTTCTGCTGTGTTCCAGCTTTACAGCCGTTATCCTGCTGATGACAAGTAATGCAGCCCAGAATGCTTCCTGATTATATTTGTTTTTTTCTTTAGTAACTTCAGTTTTTGTTTTTACTGGCAGGTGGACCGAGCTGCTGGTGGATGAAGGACGAGGAAGCCCTGTCAAAGTCTCTTCCTCCTCCTGGAGCCGTGTGGAGGCCGGCTTCACTTTCTGCTTTTGCTCAGTTTCATGCCGTTTTATTTTCAAGACAAAATCTTGTCAGATCCTGAATAATTTTATTGCAGAATATCATTGTCAACAAAGATTCTATTTTTGTATTAAACGGTTTCAAATTCAAGCCAGTTTTTTGTCTTCCAGTCTAATTGTTTTGGTTCCTATCTATGATTTTATGAATCACAGCTGCTCCTGAGCCCACATGGGAGTCATGCATGAGGACACTGTCACAAATGTTTGAGTACATTCAGCCTCCATTTGAGGGTATAAATGCATATCAGAACAATTAAACAGTCTTTTCTGGACAGTTTTATCTTTATAAAGAGATACTCTTCATAAAAACTGACTGACTCAACAAATCAGTCAAAACAATAGATTCACTTCACACAGATTTATAGATCTTCACTGAAATGTGGCCGTGGTGCAGATTTGGCTGCACCATAAACTGAAATGCCTGGTTTTAGGTTTGAAGTCAACCATTTGTTCGTCACACAGGTGTAAGATTCAGACCAACCAGCTGACATCAAGCTTTATCAGGCTACATGTCGACATCTTGGCTGCTTTGATGTGAAAATCAAAATATCTACAAACATGATAAACATTCAGGCATTTTTTGAGACTGTCCTATAAAAATAAATGATTTAACACGACCTGATGATGGTTTGACCTTTCAAAATAAACAAGCACACATGGATCTCCAGTGTTACTTCAGTATTAAAGAACGCCTCAGCTGAGCCCAGCAGTGTAAGTTTAGCACATACAATGGAGTTTTTCTTTAAGAAACTGTGGATATTTGTGAAGCATAGTTGGACTTAGAGGACATCCAAACATCCCACATTAAAACTGAACACATTTATTAGTTTCAGTGCATCCATGATACGCTTCATACAAACTAACACTGAAAAAAAAAAGAAAAAAATCAGAAAACAGGGGTGTATAAAACACTGGAAATGGAAATGGAAAGCGGTAGGCTAGTTTTTAACATTGGCTGTGTGGTAACAGTGTTGGCAGGTGGGGGTCAGTCTGACTGACAGCTGCTCTCAGCAGGACCTCGGCTGTCTGGACAGCCTGGTGACCAGCAGCATCATGACCTGCCTCAACATTCACTTTGTTCAGGACCACAAGGCAGAGCTGGAGACCTGGAGCACAGACAAAGTCAGGTTTCCAAAGACAGATGTCCTCTTTAGGACCATGTCCCCTCTGTCCACTGGCTGGACGGAGTCCCGAGCTCGGTACAGTTCTGGTTCATGATACAGAGGAAAGGTTTTCCATGAAGGGATCGTATCTTTCAGCGCCACACTCTCATCACCACGTCCAGCTCCTTCTGTGGAATAAAGAAGACACAAGACATCGGTCAGTAAAAGTGAATATGTGAGTAAGTGAAAGTGTGAAAGTGAGTTAGTGAGCGTGTGAGTGAGTGAATGAAAGGAGACGTCACAGCAGAACTGGACATGACATTCAAACTACTGCTATTTTCTTTCTTGCCATTATCAGTGTTCTGTGCATGCCACTTGGTTTTGTGTGTGTGTGTGTGTGTGTGTGTGTGTGTGTGTGTGTGTACATGTATGTTGCATATGAGTCATCTGGTGCAGGTCTACCAGGTGTGAATGGGTGTGTTTGTGTTTTGAGCTGTTCTCATGATATCTTTTGTTTATCTTTCACTATAAAACTTGAAAATCAATAAAAGTTTTGGGGGAAAATGAAACAAAGCAGAACTGAATGAGACCCTTATCAACCACGTCCCCTCTGACGTTTTACACTGATTAGAACTCCTGCAACAGGTTTCTCCAGCAGTCTGCTTGCTGTCTTTGATTTTGTCGCCGTCCGCTCGACTATTTTTCTCTCGAGTCACACGTCTGTCTGCATGAAGCAGCGTGGAGAAGCTGACCTGGTGAATCTGGCGAGGTTGTTGCAGTTCTCTGAGCTGCTCCAGAACAGACACAGTCTGGGTCAGACTCTAGAAAACACACAGGTCCTGCATCAGGAGGCTGAATATCGCAGTTCCACTGTGCAGATGCTGGACAGACAGTTGTTTGATTTGCGTGCATCATATAAGTTATTAAGAAATGAGTAACGGTACAAAAAGCTCATAAACAGGCTGAACTCTCCTGTCTGTGGTCCGTGGCGGCGGAGCGTCCTGTCTGGTGAAAGACTGGGATTTCTGGTTCACCGGATTGTCGTTTTGTCGAGACAACGTGGAAAAATAAGTCGACTTCTCGATAAACCACTGAAATTAACTCGTTATCACTGCAAAGCAGAGGAAATTAAAAAAAAAAGTATTTAACCATGTCCTTGTAGGGCTTCCGTACTTTTTCTTCTTCTTCTTCTTGGAGCGACCTGGAGCACTTCCGTTGCGGATTGTGGATGCAGCGTTTTTCTCTTGCAAGTGTTTTCTGTGTTTGCAGCGGTTTTTTTTTCTTGCAGGTGTTTTTTTTCTTGCAGGTGTTTTTTTTTCTTGCATGTGTTTTTTTTCTTGCAGGTGTTTTTTTTCTTGCAGGTGTTTTCTGTTTGCAGCGCGTTTGCACCTGTCGGCCACCGTAAGAACGATATAGAGGGACACAAATACAAGGGTGCAATGGACCAGTATTCACACATTCTTCAGGAGTACAAAGAGTAGTCTTCGCCGTATGGCAGCTGCCCCCCCAACACACACACACACACACACACACACACACACACACACACACACACACACACACACACACACACACACACACACACACACAATTGTGCTTCAATAGTGACTTGACTCAGTTGTTCGACTAAGCCATATGGCTAGATGTTAACCAACTGTCCATAAAAACAGGTTGCTAGAGCGTGTCAAAGAAATGGAGGCAACAACATAATTTGTCACAATTTGTCACCTATATTTTTCTGTGCTCAAGCTTTTATTTTCCTTGACTTAAGTGTCTGTTAAGTGATGGAGGTTAATGTTATCCCCACATTGGATTTTAACATCAACTCATCATTCAAAAAGCCTACATTCAAAATCCAATATCTATTTAAAGGAGCACAGCGCAAGTCACTAAGTTCAGGCAGTACTACGCCCTCTCTGACGAAAAGCGGTACTGAATGAGAGTTGTGCACGCTCTTGGAAGTGTGCACGTCTTTGAGCGTGAGGAAAGCCAGAATCACGCAGCACAACGGACCACACGAGCTTTTTGAAGCGCAATTATGATCACAGAGGTAAGAAACGTATAAATCTGTAACACAACAGGTATAAGTAATTTACCTCTAAATGACATAACAAATGTTGTAAACATGGAAAAACGATGGATCTAGAACCCCTAACCCTCTCCGTTTTTGTCCACTTTATGACAAGTTTCATATGGAAAAGCGTCAATGAATGAATCAGTTATAATATAGCAGAATGCTATGAAAACTGAAACTTTCAGGCTGTCACAGAGCACTAACATGATGTTTCCAGCGTGTAAAGTGTCAAACTCACGGTCAAAACACTCCCATTCCTATTTCTAACTCTAAGACTATGTGCATTACTGATATGTTGTAAGTAATAACGTTTTCAAACTGACATAATTTGTAAGCTAGCCAGTCATATGCAAAACACAGTGAAATGTCACACAGAGGATCAGCTCTATCAGTGTGATTCCTGTGGAGACGACCACAGAGCGCAGCAGTGCCTCTGGCAGGGGGAGGGGGAACGGGGAACACCGTGGTGGAGGCAGGGGAGGCAGAGGCGGCGGCCGAGGGGGCAGCCGAGGCACGCCGCGGCCCGCCTCGCGGGTTGCCCTGGTCCCCGGCGGGGGTCGGTCGCCCCGGGTCCGCCACCACACCGCGAGGCGCGGCCGGGTTCCGGGAGGCCCCCTCCCCGGGGGTCGCGGAGTTTCGGAGGGGGTCGGGTCAGCGGTCGGGTCAGCGGTCGGCAGCGGCGAAGCAGCGAATACACATTTATCAGACAGGACAGCGTGCACGTGCAGCTCAGAGCGATTCGTCCCCGAATCACTCAGATTGCTGAGCCTTCAGTGCCCTGCACAGGAAAATGGGAGCGACTGCGATCTTACAGTTGCTCCTATTTATTTATAAGAGCTATTTAGGTCTTTTCCCATCAGGAAAAGGTGAAAACGTGCGTGGGCGTGAATCATTGATCATTTCATATTTAAAACTGCACTGTGCTCCTTTAATGTTGAAAGTTGACTTCAAGCCTACGTTAGGTTTTAACGTAAACCTAACTTTCATATTCGCATCACAATCCAGTGATAATCCGACGTTGGAGTAGAACATTGTTCTAACGTTACATCAACGTCAAGTGCCTGCTGGGTGTACGCCAAGAATGAGCGTGACATGGACTCCCTGATCCACCTCTCCAGGATATACAGCAGTGACATCGGGATGTCATTCGGACTGGATAAGTGTGGAAGGATGGTATCTAGAAGAGGGAAGGTGATCACAGCTGAAGGAGTTGAATTGCCTGAAGGGAACATAACAGATGTGCAGGACCTGGGGATCCCACAGGTAAATGGTAACCATGAGACAGGTCCTGAAGAGCCAGCTGAATGGCAAAAATAAGATCCAGGCCATAAACACCTCCGCCCTACCAGTAATCAGACACCCTGCTGCAGAGGCGGTTCTGGCTACAACTGCGCCCTGGGCGAGAGCCGTCCAAACCCCCTCCCCAGCCCCGCCCCACGCCCAACAAAAACTTACCAAACCCCGCCACCAAAACAACAATATATAGAAGTACATTATATTATTTTGGGATTATTTTATTAAATATAATCTTAAATATATAAACAAAGGATAAACAAGATTAATAAATAAAATGCAGTATATAAATTGTGCATGCTTGAATAATATCTGAACAAAGTAAAAAAAGGCAACTCTATGTATAATCTTAAATACAGAGAAGTAACAAGAACAAAGAAAAAACAAAATCAATAAATAAAATAGAGCATATAAATTGAAAATGAATGAAGCAAACATAAATAAATAAATAAAATCCTGCAGTAAACTATTTTTCAACCTGGGTTTTTCCACCCTGTTTAGAACTGACGTGAACAACAGGTGTGAAATGCAATCCAAAACTTCACTTTTCTTGCCTTCACTGGTGCAAATTCATCAATTATATCATCATATGATATGTCTTTTGCAACTGATTGATGCTGATGATGGCAAGTCCAGAGAGACACTTCTTGTTGCATTTGAAACACAAACTGTACCAGGCTGCCTCTGGGTGAAACCAGCTGCATGACACAATGCCTCAATTACAATAGTTGGTAGTTCAGCAAAACCAGATACAGTGGTCTTCTGTGGCTTAGCAACATGTTAGCAAAAGGCTAATAAATGGCTAATAATATCACTCACATCACTCATAAAAATATGCATACCTTTATCTTTTGTCCGTTTCTCCTCTTCGTCTTTTCTTCTTTTTCTAAACTGGGCACCTGATGCTTCTTTGGTATTTTACTTGGATCCATGATCAAAACATCACCTTTCGCCAGCACCTCCGGTCACAGGTGGCCCGTCCGGAGTCACGTGACGTAAACAAATTGACGTAGATTTTTTTCTTCCTTTTTTTTCACATAATCCAGTCAGTTACTGTGGGTCTGTATTAATTATGAAATACAATTAATTTTGAAGCAGTGTCTGTTGGCATCAGTCTGCCCCCCCTCCCCCCCCTCCCCCTCCCCCGCCTCTTCGGACAGCCTGAACGGAGACGGGCGCCCCAGCGCTCACGCAACTAACTTGACTTTGAAATGGGTGTAAGTCTGGAAAACTGGCAAGTTGTTTTTTTTTTTTTTTTTTCTCGTGCGCACGGCGCCAGTGCGCCCTCACATGGATTGCGCCCTGAGTGGTCGCCCACATTGCCCATAGCTAAAACCGGCCCTGCCCTGCTGGCATGATATCCTGGCCACTGGAAGAAATGCAAGCCACTGATATCAGGACAAGAAAGCTCCTTACAATGCACGGAGGGTTCCACCCTAAGTCCAGCATACTGAGGCTGTACACCAAGAGAAAGGAGGGAGGCCGAGGACTAGTGAGTGTCAGAGCCACTATCCAGGAGGAAACCAAGAGCCTCCATGAGTATACCAAGAAGATGGCCCCCAGTGATGATCTGCTAAGTGAATGCCTCAGACACCAAAAGCCCAGTAAGGAGGAGCCAGAGGAGCTATCATGGACAGACAAAGCCCTGCATGGCATGGACCACTGACACATTGAAGAAGTGGCTGACATTGGAAAAACATCCCAGTGGCTGGAAAAGGCTGGACTGAAGGACAGCACAGAGGCACTAATCATGGCTGCACAAGAACAGGCCCTGAACACAAGATCAGTAGAGGCCGGGATCTACCACACCAAACAAGACCCCAGGTGCAGACTGTGCAAAGAAGCCCCAGAGACAGTACAGACCATCACAGCAGGGGGTCAGATGCTGGCAGGCAAGGCAGACATGGAACGGCACAACCAGGTAGTGGGCATCATGTACAGGAACATATGTACTGAGTATGGACTGGAGGTCCCAGGGTCCAGATGGGTGACACCTCCAAAGGTGGTCGAGAACAATCGAGCCAAGATCCTGTGGGACTTCCAGATCCAGACTGACCAGCAGGTGACGGCCAATCAACCTGACATAGTGGTGGTGGATAAACAGCAGGAGACAGCTGTGGTGATAGATGGAGCAATCCCAAGTGATGGAACATCAGGAAAAAGGAGCAGAGAAGCTGGAGAAGTACCAAGGGCTGAGGGAAGAGATGGAGAGAGAGAGAGAGAGAGAGAGAGAGAGAGTGGGGCGTGAAGGCAGCAGTGATACCAGTAGTGATCGGGACACTGGGAGCAGGAACCCCCAAGCTGGGAGGATGGCTCCAGCAGAGACCAGGAACAACATCTGAGAGCTCTGTTCAGAAGAGCACAATCCTAGGACCAGCTAAGATCCTGCAGAACCCTCCAGCTACCAGGACTCTGGTAGAGGACCCGAGCTGGAAGGAGACAGACACAATACCGCCGGGGTGGTGAGAACAGTTTTTTATATATATACAGTATATAAATACGTACATATCAGGACTGTCAGAGTTAAAGCAGAACTTTGCAACTTTTTTACCTCAATAAATGTGTTTCAGAATCCCTGTGGGGGTAAACAAAGACCTGTCACAGTGATTCTCCGGTCCCTCCACTCCCCCCGGGGTCTGGGTCCTGAAAACAGCGCTTGCAATTTCAGAGGAGCGACCCGACGACATCTGAGAGAACAAACCTGCTTTACGGCGCTCAGATGGGAGGACAAGTATAAAAGCTGTTGGAGTGCGATATCTGTCGTTGTGTTGCAATAGACGATCTTTGCATGATGTGTTGATTGGTTCTAATGTCCGTTTGGTAACTGAAAAATAAAGAGGAGTGGCACCTCCTATCGTAGATGTGAGCGCGAGTGAGTTCGCTGCACTGAGCTGAAAGCATCTCCGAATGTTTGTTTTCCAATAAGTTTGAGCGTGCGAGGCAGGCATGTCTACGACAGAGGGAGCAACCGGAGGAAGTTCCCGAGCAGCGCGAGGAAGATTTAACAAAAGCGCGTAAAACAAACATGAAACCCTCGCCAGCGTTAGCAACACCACCCTGAGCTGCTCACGGATGGCAGAACCAACAAGACAGAACAAAACTTTGTCTAACAAGCAGAAAAAAAGGAAACGGTGGGTGGGGGGGGGGGGGGGGGGGGGGGGGGGGGGGGGGGGCGGGGGGATGCCGAGGACGTTTACGACAGTGAGCTTTCACAGGAGACCAGTAGGGGGAGCGCTACAGCAAATCTTGCATAGTTCTGCTTTGATTGCATTAATCGATTAATGTAGAGATGACTCAAGATCATTTTCTTAAATCAAGATTAATCATGTGCTCAGGCTCAGGGCTTCTTTCCAGGTTGAATATTGTGTTTTTATTAACATCGACGTATTCAGTTGGTCTCCATGACACTTTATTTTGAAAGAAAATCCAACACGGTCCAAAAGGAAATTCCTTCTGTGTTTGATTCCCTGGTCAGAAATCAGCGGCTGCAGGAACAACAACAGTTTAAAGCAGGGGTGTCCAAAGTGTGTCCTGGAGGGCCGCAGCCCTGCATGTCCTCCATGTCTCCCTGCTTCACCACCTGAATCTCAAGAAGATTCAGGCCCAAGTCCAGCAGAAAGCCAGATAAGGAGCCTCATTGCAATCAGCTGTGGTGAAGCAGGGAGACATGGAGGACATGCAGGGCTGCGGCCCTCCAGGACACACTTTGGACACCCCTGCTTTAAAGCGTGCTTAATCATGATTAGCGATGGAAGTGATGTGATCAAAACTTATCTTTTGACAGCTCTAATGGACCCTCCAGGTCCTCCTGTTCCGGCTGCTCATTTTGGAGTCACTGAAAAGGCCTTTCCTGAAGAGTTCCTCCTGGGGAGGGGTTTTGGAAACACCTGGTCTCCGTGTGTGTGAGGGCAGAGAAAACACCGAACTGCACATCAACTCGTTTTATTAAAACATTCTGCATGTGTGAGGAGAAGGACAGGAACAATGAAGGACTCCGTTAGTCTGGACCATGAGGCCACGTTTCCTTCCAACAGCAGACTGGAGGCTGAAGAAAGACCGGGTCTGTCCCTGGTCTGTGTGCTTCTGCAGAGGGTTGATTAGAAAAACAGCACCTTCAACCGCCTGAGGACTGGATGGAAACGTTCTGAAGACATGTTCTGAAAAGAAAACTGGTCTTCAGTCATTTGCTGAGGTTTAACAGGGACCTGGAACATGGTCCTGAGCTCCGAGCTCAGGCCTTTCATGGTGGGGTGGGGGTGGGGGTGGTGGGCCCTAAGGATCCCTCACTGACGGTGCGAGAAGCTGCTCCACCCTTCGGTTCCTTCAACTCTTGAAATGAAACAACTAGACCAGTTTCGTCAGAAGCAACAAGTCTTCATCAAAATATTTTGGGAGGCAGTAAAACAATTTCCATCTGAACCAGTCAATCTCTGACACCAAGGAAAAAACAACAAAATTCACCTGGTAGAACCACCTGATAGAACCACCCGGTAGAACCACCTGGTAGAACCACCCGGTGGAACCACCCGATAGAACCACCTGGTAGAACCACCCGGTAGAACCACCTGGTAGAACCACCTGATAGAACCACCCGATAGAACCACCCGATAGAACCACCCGGTAGAACCACCCGGTAGAACCACCTGGTAGAACCACCCGGTAGAACCACCTGGTAGAACCACCTGATAGAACCACCCGATAGAACCACCTGATAGAACCACCCGGTAGAACCACCCGGTAGAACCACCTGGTAGAACCACCCGGTAGAACCACCCGGTAGAACCACCTGGTAGAACCACCCGGTAGAACCACCCGGTGGAACCACCTGGTAGAACCACCTGATAGAACCACCCGATAGAACCACCTGGTAGAACCACCTGATAGAACCACCTGGTAGAACCACCTGGTAGAACCACCTGATAGAACCACCTGATAGAACCACCCGGTGGAACCACCCGGTAGAACCACCCGGTAGAACCACCTGGTAGAACCACCCGATGGAACCACCCGGTGGAACCACCCGGTGGAACCACCCGGTAGAACCACCCGGTAGAACCACCCGATAGAACCACCCGATAGAACCACCCGGTGGAACCACCCGGTAGAACCACCCGGTAGAACCACCCGATGGAACCACCCGGTGGAACCACCCGGTGGAACCACCCGGTAGAACCACCCGGTAGAACCACCTGATAGAACCACCCGGTAGAACCACCCGGTGGAACCACCCGGTAGAACCACCTGATAGAACCACCTGATAGAACCACCCGGTAGAACCACCTGATAGAACCACCCGATAGAACCACCCGGTAGAACCACCTGATAGAACCACCCGATAGAACCACCCGGTAGAACCACCTGATAGAACCACCGATAGAACCACCCGGTAGAACCACCTGATAGAACCACCCGGTAGAACCACCCGGTAGAACCACCTGATAGAACCACCCGGTAGAACCACCTGGTGGAACCACCTGATAGAACCACCCGGTAGAACCACCCGGTAGAACCACCTGATAGAACCACCTGGTAGAACCACCTGGTGGAACGACCAGAACCATGTAGCAGCATTCAGGCTGTTCTCTGTTGGTCTTGAAGGTCACATGACCCGAGGACGGGGCGTCAGGAGCCGAGGACCCGCTCCAGCCTCACTGCTTCAGAGCGGTTCTGGTTCTGGATCTGGTCCTGACGGTTGAGGTAGTGGCCCTGGACTTCAGGGAGACCTGAGAAGAGCTCCCAGCCCTCTGCTGGGTTCCGCCGTCTGTGGAACCCTCCGGAAGCGAGACGGTCCCGGGCACGGAGGCGAGCGTCTTCCTGGACCCCCGCCGGGCGGGAGGACCGGCAGGGGGAGCGTGGACCCGCGTCGGGCCGGCGGACGTTCTGGTGACGGGACCGTCGGCAGCGGCTCTTCCAGAGAGAAGGTTCTGGGTCGCGGGCGTGGGGACTGGAATCCGGAGCCTTCGTTTTCCCGCCTGCTTGCCGTCGGCGAGGACATGTGGAGCCTTTCCCCGAGCGGCCGGACCAGAGCGGGTCCCCGGGTCCGGGGACTCCTCCCCGATGCCGCTGCTCCCTGGCTCCGCCTCTCCGGCGGAACCCCCCTGGGTTTTCCGCAGATGGCGCAGGCAGTCCTGTCCGTCAGCAGGACGGGGGTCTCTGTCCAATGAGCTGTCGGCGTCTTGGCGCCGCGGCGTGCGACCCCTCTTTGAGGAGTCGCCGTGGCCGACGGGGGCGGGGCCGGCGTCTGGGGGAAGGCCCCTCCTCCTCCTGGACGTCCTCAGGACCCCCGCCGTCCCGGTCCGCTGAGGGAGCCGGGCTGCTCGTCTGCCTGGACCTCTCCCTGAGCGGTGAGCGGCGCCCCCTGGGGTCTGGTTGCTGTAAATGTCGAAGACGGCGTTCTGGCGCCGAGGGAGGAGCTGCTGGCTGTGAGGCGGAGGCGGGCGCTTGCTGCTGGTTCCCTGGGATCGGCTGTGGGGGCGGGGTCTGGACTGCGGGCGGGGCCGGGGGGGCTGCTTACTGCTGACCCACGCTCTGGGCTTTACCGGGGAGACTGGCGGAACGCCGGGGCTCCTCTGATCCGACATCTTAGTCACCATGGCAACCTGGAACAGAAAGACGTGACGTTTGACACATTTGAAGCAAAAAGGGTTCCAGAAAGACCAGCATGTGATTCCAGGCTGAAGAACACTTTGCAGAACTCTGCACGGTTCTGAGGTAAAACGTCTTCAGATGTGTGATCATAGAACCAAGAGCCACGCCCACTTCCTGCAGGTGAGTCTGCACCTGAAGCCACGCTGAGGCCCTCTGCCAGGAACATTCAGACTCAGGGGTCAGTCAGCTGGTTCTACAGGAAGTCTCCTCTGGGTCTGGGTCTGCAGGAAGTCTCCTCTGGGTCTGGGTCTGCAGGAAGTCTCCTCTGGGTCTGGGTCTGCAGGAAGTCTCCTCTGGGTCTGGGTCTACAGGAAGTCTCCTCTGGGTCTGGGTCTGCAGGAAGTCTCCTCTGGGTCTGGGTCTGCAGGAAGTCTCCTCTGGGTCTGGGTCTACAGGAAGTCTCCTCTGGGTCTGGTTCTACAGGAAGTCTCCTCTGGGTCTGGGTCTACAGGAAGTCTCCTCTGGGTCTGGGTCTACAGGAAGTCTCCTCTGGGTCTGGTTCTACAGGAAGTCTCCTCTGGGTCTGGGTCTGCAGGAAGTCTCCTCTGGGTCTGGGTCTACAGGAAGTCTCCTCTGGGTCTGCAGGGTTCTACCTGTTGGAGCAGTCCTGCCTCTCCCCCTGGGTCTCACAGCGGCTGGCAGCAGTGCTCTGAGTAAAGCTGCACTTGCTGTTATGTATGAATGAAGCTGACTGTAAATCCGGCTCCGTCCAGCGAGTTCCGCTCCTGAATTCATCGTTCAAAACAAAAGAAAACATCCTGAGCTGCGCAGGGCGGCGTGTCTTCTCAGGAGGCCTGTTCCACACGGATCCTGTGTTCCTGTGCCTGCTGTGTGTGTCGCTGTGTGTGTCGCTGTGTGTGTTGCTGTGTGTCGCTGTGTGTCGCTGTGTGTGTTGCTGTGTGTGTCGCTGTGTGTGTCGCTGTGTGTCGCTGTGTGTCGCTGTGTGTGTCGCTGTGTGTCGCTGTGTGTCGCTGTGTGTGTCGCTTTGTGTGTCGCTGTGTGAGTCGCTGTGTGTGTGTCGCTGTGTGTGTCGCTGTGTGTGTCGCTGTGTGTGTCGCTGTGTGTCGCTGTGTGTCGCTGTGTGTGTCGCTGTGTGTCGCTGTGTGTGTCGCTGTGTGTGTCGCTGTGTGTGTCGCTGTGTGAGTCGCTGTGTGTGTCGCTGTGTGTGTCGCTGTGTGAGTCGCTGTGTGTGTGTCGCTGTGTGTGTCGCTGTGTGTCGCTGTGTGTCGCTGTGTGTGTCGCTGTGTGAGTCGCTGTGTGTGTGTCGCTGTGTGAGTTGCTGTGTGTGTCGCTGTGTGTGTCGCTGTGTGTCGCTGTGTGTCGCTGTGTGTGTCGCTGTGTGTCGCTGTGTGTGTCGCTGTGTGTGTCGCTGTGTGTGTCGCTGTGTGTGTCGCTGTGTGTCGCTGTGTGTCGCTGTGTGTGTCGCTGTGTGTGTCGCTGTGTGTGTCGCTGTGTGTGTGTCGCTGTGTGTGTATCAGTGCTTGACTCGGACCTTCTTGGTGGTGCGGAGCTCCAGAGAGAGCTGCCGAGGCCTCAGCAGGGTTCTGCCCTCTCTCCTCCACCTCTGCTGCTCGTCCTCGTCCTCGTCCTCGTCCACTCTGTCCGTCCCGCTGTGGGCGTGGACCGCTACAGGGTAGAAGGACTTGACCAGTGTTGACCTCCGACGCACAGACCTGCTGTCTGGAACAGACGGAAGCTTCTGCTTTACTTTCTCAGCAGCAGATAAAACTACACACAAACACCAAGTCGATCAGAGCAAAGAAGGATTCCTCAAACCGAGAGTCTGTGTCAGCCTTTTCAGCCTGTGTCTGAAGTAAAAACATCAAAGGAAATGAGAAGAGGGCAGAAATGAAAGTGAGGAAATGTGTGCTTCGTGGATTTCTTTGTTGCGACACTTGTCAGCAGAAGCGACCTCCGACTCCTCTGTGACGGGGTTCTCCATGCTACGTAGCTGCTGTTGGCCGAATGGACAATTAAAGTCTGAAGAAATGAGACATCTTCGTTTTAACAGTCGTGTAGCGGAGTTTATAGGCATGAAAACTAAAACACTCACAGAATAAAAGTTTAAAAAAGTCAGAAACGTGAACAGCGCCGTGCTCTGACGCTGATCAGTCTGCCCCTCTGGCTCTACCGCAGCAGCTCTGCAGAGAGGTGACAGGAGACGCTCCAGAGAGACAGCTTTGGTTGTGAGGTTTGGTTTTTGCTGAGTCGTGAGGACATTGGTAAACATGATGTCTTCCTCTGGCAGGTGTCCAGACAGGAAGTGTTTCCTCTGGCGCCAGGAGCTCCCATCACTGAGCGAAGGAGGAGCATCACTGCTGGAAACTCCCGCTGGGCCGGGAACCCCGTCCAGGAACCCTTGTTGTTCTGCTGGGTGGAACGGTGGAAGTGCTCCATACACCACGGCTAGGAGGACAGATGGAGGACAGATGGAGGACAGATGGAGGACAGACGGAGGACAGATGGAGGACAGATGGAGGATAGACGGAGGACAGACGGAGGGCAGATGGAGGACAGATGGAGGACAGATGGAGGATAGACGGAGGACAGACGGAGGGCAGATGGAGGACAGATGGAGGACAGATGGAGGATAGACGGAGGACAGACGGAGGGCAGATGGAGGACAGATGGAGGACAGATGGAGGACAGACGGAGGGCAGATGGAGGACAGATGGAGGACAGATGGAGGATAGACGGAGGGCAGATGGAGGACAGATGGAGGATAGACGGAGGACAGACGGAGGGCAGATGGAGGACAGATGGAGGACAGATGGAGGACAGACGGAGGGCAGATGGAGGGCAGATGGAGGACAGATGGAGGGCAGATGGAGGGCAGATGGAGGACAGATGGAGGACAGATGGAGGACAGACGGAGGGCAGATGGAGGATAGACGGAGGACAGACAGAGGGCAGATGGAGGACAGATGGAGGACAGATGGAGGACAGACGGAGGGCAGATGGAGGGCAGATGGAGGACAGATGGAGGACAGATGGAGGACAGACGGAGGGCAGATGGAGGACAGATGGAGGATAGACGGAGGGCAGATGGAGGACAGATGGAGGGCAGATGGAGGGCAGATGGAGGACAGACGGAGGATAGACGGAGGGCAGATGGAGGACAGATGGAGGACAGACGGAGGATAGACGGAGGACAGACAGAGGGCAGATGGAGGGCAGATGGAGGACAGATGGAGGACAGACGGAGGGCAGATGGAGGATAGACGGAGGGCAGATGGAGGATAGACGGAGGGCAGATGGAGGGCAGATGGAGGACAGATGGAGGACAGACGGAGGACAGACAGAGGACAGATGGAGGACAGATGGAGGACAGACGGAGGGCAGATGGAGGACAGATGGAGGACAGACGGAGGGCAGACGGAGGGCAGACGGAGGGCAGATGGAGGACAGACGGAGGACAGACGGAGGGCAGACGGAGGGCAGATGGAGGACAGATGGAGGACAGACGGAGGGCAGATGGAGGACAGACGGAGGGCAGACGGAGGGCAGACGGAGGGCAGATGGAGGACAGATGGAGGACAGACGGAGGGCAGATGGAGGACAGATGGAGGACAGACGGAGGGCAGATGGAGGGCAGATGGAGGACAGATGGAGGACAGATGGAGGACAGACGGAGGGCAGATGGAGGACAGACGGAGGGCAGATGGAGGATAGACGGAGGGCAGATGGAGGACAGATGGAGGGCAGATGGAGGACAGACGGAGGATAGACGGAGGGCAGATGGAGGACAGATGGAGGACAGACGGAGGATAGATGGAGGACAGACAGAGGGCAGATGGAGGGCAGATGGAGGACAGATGGAGGACAGACGGAGGGCAGATGGAGGATAGACGGAGGGCAGATGGAGGACAGATGGAGGACAGACGGAGGACAGACGGAGGACAGATGGAGGACAGATGGAGGACAGACGGAGGGCAGATGGAGGACAGATGGAGGACAGACGGAGGGCAGATGGAGGATAGACGGAGGGCAGATGGAGGACAGACGGAGGACAGACGGAGGGCAGACGGAGGGCAGATGGAGGACAGACGGAGGGCAGACGGAGGACAGATGGAGGACAGACGGAGGGCAGATGGAGGACAGACGGAGGGCAGACGGAGGGCAGACGGAGGGCAGATGGAGGACAGACGGAGGGCAGATGGAGGACAGATGGAGGACAGACGGAGGGCAGATGGAGGATAGACGGAGGGCAGATGGAGGATAGACGGAGGGCAGATGGAGGACAGACGGAGGGCAGATGGAGGACAGACGGAGGGCAGATGGAGGACAGACGGAGGACAGACGGAGGACAGATGGAGGACAGATGGAGGACAGACGGAGGGCAGATGGAGGACAGATGGAGGACAGACGGAGGGCAGATGGAGGATAGACGGAGGGCAGATGGAGGACAGACGGAGGACAGACGGAGGGCAGACGGAGGGCAGATGGAGGACAGACGGAGGGCAGACGGAGGACAGATGGAGGACAGACGGAGGGCAGATGGAGGACAGACGGAGGGCAGACGGAGGGCAGACGGAGGGCAGATGGAGGACAGACGGAGGGCAGATGGAGGGCAGATGGAGGATAGACGGAGGGCAGATGGAGGATAGACGGAGGGCAGATGGAGGACAGACGGAGGGCAGATGGAGGACAGACGGAGGGCAGATGGAGGATAGACGGAGGGCAGATGGAGGACAGACGGAGGGCAGACGGAGGACAGACGGAGGGCAGACGGAGGGCAGATGGAGGACAGATGGAGGACAGACGGAGGGCAGATGGAGGATAGACGGAGGGCAGATGGAGGACAGACGGAGGGCAGACGGAGGACAGATGGAGCAGAACGGCAGCCTCGCCTCCGTCAGTCCGCCCCGGGGGGTGTGGCAGCAGACGTAGCTTACCGCCACCCAGTGGATGAATAATGTCATTGTGAAGTGACTCCAGACAAACAGGCAGAGGAGAATTACTGCCAGGAAGGAGCAACAGCAGGACGCTACCTGTGAAGGTCCTGAACATGGCCAGGTCCCTCTCCACGACTACAGCCTCATGACTGCTGGACAGGCAGGACGTCAGACGCAGGCTGTGAGCGGTCCTCTTCCCTCGGCTGCTTGCTAAAAACGCCATGTTGCTCGGCAGCGCCGCTGAACCTGAGGGGCGGGGCAAGATGTTAATCGTGACCTGGGATGTCAGCGTAGCTCATCAGAAAAAAGCCGATCCAAGCACAGGCTTCAAACACACAACGCTGAATAAGACTGCTGTGTTCCGTAATACTGAGTAAACCCTGGTCTGGCTCTGCCCTATGGAGCGGTCTGAAAGTAAATGTCTCCAGTGGATGTGATACAACAAAGAAAGACAGAAGAAAAACCACAACACAGAGAGCCAAATACGGAAAACTGTAACACACAAGAAGCACAAGCAGATAAAAATCAACACAACAATATACACAAAGCAGCAGGAGCAGGGACGGCTGGTATCAACGGGCCAGCAGGGCTGAGCCCTCCCAGCACAAAGAGACAGCTAACACAAATAAGATGAGAAAATTATTTTTGAAATAACTTACAACAGATTGTTTTAAAGGAGTCATATTATGCTATTTTTCAGTCACGTCATGTAGGTCACGGACGCCCAAAAACATAGTATAAGTTTGTTTGCCCCAAATTTGTCCTATGTTCGGAGTTTGAGGGTCTAAAAAGTGGCTCTGAGGAGCCTTCTTCAGAACAGCCTGTTTTTGACAGCCTATTTTCCGTGATGAACTTGAACGCATCTGCCCACGCCCACCTCGTAAATTCGTTGTCGTTAAGAAAGCACCTTACAGGAAGTTACACCGGAAGTTTCAAAATAAAACACAATGCACGACCTCACGGACGTAAACTTTTTCCTATATGTTGTTATTCCGCCGCCTCGGGAGGAGAGAATCAAGGCCTCAGTATACTTCCACGTCGCCGCTACGTCGTTCCTACGACGTAGACGTCGTAGCCCTACGACGGGCTACGTCGGGCTACGTCGGGGCTTGACGTGCGCCTCCCGAAAATTGTGACTTCGCGTCGTTTCGACGCGTGGTGACGTGAATGTCGAGGGCTGTGATTGGTCCGCTTTCGCGTTGTTTATAGAATAAAGTAGAACTCACCCGAAATGCTTTTCTGATCCGAACAGAGCTTCGGGAGAAATTGAGATCCAAAATTGAGCGGCGCACATCCCTATACTGTTAGCAGTGTTAGCACTGTTAGCACACGGGGCTACGTGTATAGCCGCTCCGAAAACGGCTTTAATCGTCCAAAAGCTCATTAGTTTCACCAATATTTCATCACGGTCTGCTCAGCCTCTCCTCCACCACAGCCCGGTGTCACCAGATATGTCATATATGCAGATATATGTTCGGTAAATGCACGCGTGTCTAGATACGTACGTCTAGAAATCTATGTCTATAGATCTATGTCTAGGTAAAAAAGCCGGAGCTACGGAAGCCGCATTGTTGTTGTGACTGCTAGCGGCTTGGCAGAGGAGGGCGTTCCCTTGACGCAGGAGCAAGATATGTTCAGTAGCGGCGTAGGGTTGCCGGCGTAGGAACGCCGTGGCGGCGACGGGGGAGCATACTGAGGCCTTCAGCTGAACAGGGTCCAGACAGTAGCGAACGCGGAAATTACTGTTTTTATATAGAATAAACCAAACAAAAGGAACTATTGGATAAAGAAAAGCTCTCATTTGAGATCAAAACATAAACCATGAACTCATCCTTGCTGGAAGTCTATAAATCACAGATCAATGTGGCTGGACGAGCAGAGCGACCTCGCAGAAGCGAAATGAGGTGTGTTTTTTATTTTCTGTTTATATCATGTGTTGTTGGTGTGACATCGAGAGCAGAGAGCCTCTCAGAGGAGCAGCCCTCTTCACCGGACGGCGCTGCCGGTGTGTGTTGACTTTGCGCCCCGGGCGCAGTGCGCCTCCGCTGGGCTCCGGAGCTTCGCAGCGTCCCGGCGAGGAGAGGAGCGGCCCAGCGGCCGGGCGCCAGCCGTGCGTCTCCGCCGGCTTCGGGACCAGCTTCCGTGGAGCAGCTCCGGGCCGTTTACCCAATCGGCCCCAACTCGGCCCTGGAAGTCAGACGCCCGGGCGCCGTCACAGCCGCGGCCGACTCAAAGAGCCTCTCTGCTGGGGAGAGGAGCTCCGCTACGCTCCCATCGAGCTAACTGTGGCTAAGCTAGCGAAAACTGTCAGCTCGTCAGCTGACCCACCTGGAGACGGTGGAGGAGCTGACTTTATGAAAACACTGGCGATGGATGAGAAAATACAGCCGAAATGAGCGACCTGTCCGGGGGCCGGCCAGAGGCTGGATCCTCTTCCGGGGGGGAGTGGCGTTCCTCTTCCTGACGTCAGAAAGAGGGAGATTTCAGAACCGCGTGTTTGAGTGTATATTTTCTTAAAAGTGGAGCCACCATTGAGGGAGGTGACTGAATGTTTCACTTCTGGGGGATCATACAGAGGCTCTGGGAGGCAACATGACTGTAAAGACTCCTTTTTAAAGTGAATTTTGCATAATATGACTCCTTTAAGTTTAGATAAAACCAAAGGCAGCAGCACCAGTCAGTCAAAAGGAAAACAGAGAATCTCTCTAATGGGCTGGTTTCTTACAGCCCAGCAGATACATTCATTTGGTTCTTGTCAGTGATTGACAGGTGTCATGTCCCCCCCCCCCCCCCCCCCCCGTGGTTTACTGAGCATTGTGGGCTAGCTTCAGTTAGCCCACAGCCGCTGACTTCTGACCAACAGCAGTGATTTAACGCAGCGGGGCTGCTGTTGGTGTCAGAGTTGGAAGGAGGGAGAAAAAGTTCAGCTATGGCGGCGTCAGCAGGAACCAGGTGGATGATTTGCTTTGACTGATGCTCTTTCCATGCTGTCTGTCCAGACGGACTTCATCCAAAAGTTACCCGACTTCAACGACATGGTGATTAACCTGTTTGCATCCCAGAAAGGCGTCGATGTGAGCTTCTTTTCAGATAAGGTCGGCCCATGCTGACCTGTTGAAGGACTGAGGAGCCTTGTTTCTGCTGAGTGAAGCGTGTCTGGCTACATGTCAGCAAGCAGCTGCAGCAGGCTGGCTGCGGGCAGTCGTTGAAGTTGGGTTGGAACACGTCTGTAGTGTGTAAATGTGTGCGTGTGTGTATGAGAGAGAGAGAGAGAGAGAGAGAGAGAGAGAGGGAGAGGGAGGATGTAGAGCACTAAAAAAGTATAGTGTACCTGTAACTGATGTAACTGTGTATCATCAGGGATGTTGCTTTAGCAGCTCTGTTAACTATTTAATCAGAATTATGCACGCATGTGTTCACCCCCCAAACACATCTCACCACCAGCCGCCACTGAGCAGGAGTGTTAAGCCCGCCCCTCTCCTGATCCTCTAGTGCAGGGGTGGGGAACCCTGGACCTGGAGGGCCGCAAACCGGCATGTTTTCCCATGTCTCCCTGCTTCAACACACCTGAATCGAATCAAGATTCATGGCCAAGTCCAGCAGAAAGCCAGATAATGAGCCTCACTGCAATCAGCTGTGTTGAAGCAGGGAGACGTGGAAAACATGCAGGTTTGCGGCCCTCCAGGACCAGGGTTCCCCACCCCTGCTCTAGTGTGTGTGTCGCTCTGGAGCAGAACACACACCAGCAGATTCTTCAGCCGAGAATCGGCTCCTCTCTCCTCCAAATCTGGCGTCGTCCAACGTGACTTTGTGCTGCTTCCCTTCATTGCTGTTTTTACATTCATCTCCTCTTTCAATAATAAGTGGAGAACTCATTCATTCCCTCAGTTCATTCATTCACATCGGCATCGCTCCTTCAGTGCAGACCCCCCCCCCCCACGGAGCACGGACTGTCAGCACCTTGTCAGAAAATGTAAATGTTCCAGTACAGAAGAGGGAAACAGTTTCAGATCATTTTATTATAATTTACCCTCCACATTTACTAATGATTCAGCTTATTAGCTCATCTGTTTGTGTGTGTTTTTGTTTTGTTTTTTTTTTTACTTTTGAGTCCCGAGTGCAGCAGTAGAATAAAGTTATCAGCAGACCGGGTCAAATAAAAGCTACTTTTTTAAATCACCAAATATCTTAAATCATTCTTTATGTCCACAGATGTGATAGTTCACACCAGAATAAAAACTCGTTGAGCTCTGATCAGGTCAGTTTCATTACAGTCCGCTCTCTGAAGGCAGGAGTCAGAGGAAAGGTTTTTTTTCTTTTATTATTATTTATTTTTTCTTCCCCATTCTTCCGTGATGGTTGATAACGGAGATGAATTAAAACATTGAGATTATTGCAGGACTGGCAGAGATGCAGATATTAGATCAGAGTTTGGGTCTGAATGGAGGATCCAGTTGATCCAGGAGTGACAGGATTAACCATCACTTCCTGTACAGCTGAGTTTAGGAGCTCTGGCTTTTCTGTCTCACTGTCATATATAGTGAATATATTTAACAGACAAATATTCATCCAGCTCTGACAGCTGTGAGTGGATTTTTTTTTTAATCAGCAGCACCCTGGTGAGACGGAGCTGTTCAGCCAATCAGGGAGCTTTATTCCGAGGGTGTGGACAGCTCTACTCGGAGCTGATCGGCGCCTCTCGGAGCTCCACACACCACAGGATCTGCGATCGGAAATATTAAACATGTTCATGATCTACGATCCCCCCTTCCGACGCCTCCCGAGAGGCTCCGACCGGAAACGATCTCTCGGAACACACCGCACACCGGAGGAGGATCGGACCTGAACTCATCAGCATACTCCCGACAGTCGGACCCTGTCGGCTTCGATCGGGAGGAGAAGATCGGGGCAAAATTCGGCCTGATCAGTGTGTGGAGGCCTTTAGAGGGAGTGAGCATTCACACCGAGGACATGGTCCAGTTCCCACAGACCCCCGTCTGGTCCCTGTCTGAGGTCCTGACAGCTTGAGGGAAGAAGCTCCTCCTCAGTCTCTCTTGGTCTTGATGAGGTGAAGGACCCTTCATGGTCCAGCTGGTCCTGGCCTGGCCCCTCCTGTTGAGGGTCTCCTGGAGGGTGGGGGTGTGGCACCATGTTCTCTCTGCAGGGCTCGGTGGTCTCCAGCGGCTCCCTTCCTGTACCGCAGGATGATGTGTCCAGTCTCGACACTCTCCACCGTCCCAGAGCGAAAAGTCCTGCTGAAGCTCAGACAGATGTGTCCCCACATGGACCACCGGAGCCCTATCTGACAGAAAGTCCAGGATCCAGGCACACAGGGAGGTGTGGAGACCCAGGCTGTTCATTTTGTGGTGGGGTTTGGTGGGACTGTGGTGCTGAACTGAAATCAATGATCAGAGGTCTCACACAGACCCCATCCCGTCAGTCCAGGTGGGTCAGGGTCAGAGGTCTCACACAGACCCCATCCCGTCAGTCCAGGTGGGTCAGGGTCAGAGGTCTCACACAGACCCCATCCCGTCAGTCCAGGTGGGTCAGGCTCAGAGGTCTCACACAGACCCCATCCCGTCAGTCCAGGTGGGTCAGGGTCAGAACCTGGGCATCGGCTGGGCCAGTCAGAGAACTGAGGAGTCCAGAGAGTCCAGACACTCAAGCAGTGACCAGCAGAGTCCCGATGAGTGTCTGAAGCCCCCATGCCCTCTGGGGGGGCACACACTCGCTCTCCATTCCTCAGATCTTGTTCATGACAGAACAGCGTCTCCACGGCGACTGCTGGGACTGTGATAAAGCGGGGTGTCTCCCGGGCAGGGTGACTAAAGACGGCCCAGCGCTCTCGTCTGGATGGTGACTCGCCACGACGTCACCAGCAGCGCTCTGTGACTGGAACTAACGGGAAAGACCATCTCTGGACGCTGGTGTCCGGTGTGGGGACGTTATATGAGGGGGAGCAGCGCCCTCTAGCGGCGGACGGGACTGACGTCACCTGGAAGGGCGACGCCCCGGAGTGTTTGCCAGAGGGAGCTGTGCCGCTGGATCCACTGGATCACTTTATCATCTTCCATTATTCTCCCACAGAGCTGCCGGGCCGGAGAGGAGACCAGAGGAGACCAGGGACCAGAGGAGAGCAGGGACCAGAGGAGACCAGAGGAGAGCAGGGACCAGAGGAGAGCAGGGACCAGAGGAGAGCAGGGACCAGAGGAGAGCAGGGACCAGAGGAGACCAGAGGAGACCAGGGACCAGAGGAGACCAGAGGAGACCAGGGACCAGAGGAGAGCAGGGACCAGAGGAGAGCAGGGACCAGAGGAGAGCAGGGACCAGAGGAGACCAGAGGAGACCAGGGACCAGAGGAGACCAGGGACCAGAGGAGACCAGAGGAGAGCAGGGACCAGAGGAGAGCAGGGACCAGAGGAGACCAGGGACCAGAGGAGAGCAGGGACCAGAGGAGAGCAGGGACCAGAGGAGACCAGGGACCAGGAGACCAGGGACCAGAGGAGACCAGGGACCAGAGGAGACCAGGGACCAGGAGACCAGGGACCAGAGGAGAGCAGGGACCAGAGGAGAGCAGGGACCAGAGGAGAGCAGGGACCAGAGGAGAGCAGGGACCAGAGGAGAGCAGGGACCAGAGGAGACCAGAGGAGAGCAGGGACCAGAGGAGACCAGAGGAGACCAGGGACCAGAGGAGACCAGGGACCAGAGGAGACCAGAGGAGAGCAGGGACCAGAGGAGACCAGGGACCAGAGGAGACCAGAGGAGACCAGGGACCAGAGGAGACCAGAGGAGACCAGGGACCAGAGGAGACCAGGGACCAGAGGAGAGCAGGGACCAGAGGAGAGCAGGGACCAGAGGAGAGCAGGGACCAGAGGAGACCAGAGGAGAGCAGGGACCAGAGGAGACCAGGGACCAGAGGAGAGCAGGGACCAGAGGAGAGCAGGGACCAGAGGAGAGCAGGGACCAGAGGAGACCAGGGACCAGAGGAGACCAGGGACCAGGAGACCAGGGACCAGAGGAGAGCAGGGACCAGAGGAGACCAGGGACCAGGAGACCAGGGACCAGAGGAGACCAGGGACCAGGAGACCAGGGACCAGAGGAGAGCAGGGACCAGAGGAGACCAGGGACCAGAGGAGAGCAGGGACCAGAGGAGAGCAGGGACCAGAGGAGACCAGGGACCAGAGGAGACCAGGGACCAGAGGAGACCAGGGACCAGAGGAGACCAGGGACCAGGAGACCAGGGACCAGAGGAGAGCAGGGACCAGAGGAGACCAGGGACCAGGAGACCAGGGACCAGAGGAGAGCAGGGACCAGAGGAGAGCAGGGACCAGAGGAGAGCAGGGACCAGAGGAGACCAGGGACCAGAGGAGACCAGAGGAGACCAGGGACCAGAGGAGACCAGAGGAGACCAGGGACCAGAGGAGACCAGGGACCAGAGGAGACCAGGGACCAGAGGAGACCAGAGGAGACCAGGGACCAGAGGAGACCAGAGGAGACCAGGGACCAGAGGAGACCAGAGGAGAGCAGGGACCAGAGGAGAGCAGGGACCAGGAGAGCAGGGACCAGAGGAGAGCAGGGACCAGAGGAGACCAGGGACCAGAGGACTGGGATTATTTGGCCCTGAGTAAAGCTCTGCCACTGGCCCTCTCAGCTGGCCTCCTGGGGGGGGTTGGGGGGGGGGGGGGGGGGGGGGGGGTGTAATTGGACTGAGCTTAGTTTCTGGTCTGCCCGTCAGTGCCCCCTGCTGTTGGGAGTTTATCCGGCCGTGACCTTACAGAGCGTACGGTCAGCATCGCTCTGGAAAAGACAGGAAGTGTTACTGAACTGAGTGAGCATGACCAGACGGCAGAGGCCGCCCAGGGTCCAGCCCGGACAGTCTGGAACGCACGGCGAGGCCAGTCTTGTGGTCAAGGTAAATGTGACCGTGAGCGGCAGGCCGGTCCGCCCAAACCCAGCCAGCTGTTCCACCTTCTGGTCCGACCGCTCAGACGACGCTGCTGCTGACCAATCGCAGCGCGGCGCCTGTTGTGACACAGAGAGACTGACGTACCTCTCAAACAGAGGAAAGACAGGAAGTCTTCGGTCTTGGGCCGGCGTCGGGTCAGACAGGTGACGACCGCCAGGCTGTGGGCGTGGCTGCTGTGTGAAGACGACGTCAAGGCCGGCGGTCCCGGAGAGCTGGGAGGCGACTGAGCGAACTTCCTCTGAGCCTGCAGCCGTGGTCTGTCCACACACACACACACACACACACACACATAAAGATCAGCAGGACCGCCCAGAGCCTCTCAGAGGGTCTGCATACACATCGGAGCTCCGACCGGGGCAGCCGGCACGGCGGGCGGAGGAGATGAAGCCGTCCAACGTGAGACAGACGGTACCGAGACAGAACCCAGCAGGACTGAACAGGAGGGACCAGAGCGGCACTCGGCGTGTGAGGCTGGTCTAGAGTCGGGATGCACGATATGGAAATTTTACCGATAACCGATAATGAACTACCTCTCATTAGCGGTGTGCAGTGGCCCTGCCCTCACGATTCGATTCAACTCGATTTTACGATGCATCAAAATTCTACTGCACACAATAAGGCAATTTTTTCATCAATCATGAGCCAATACAAGCAGTAAGACTTGACCACAGATTTTATTGGCTGCTATGTATGTATTCACTGTCCTGCACTCTCCTGTATCTTTAACATACAAAATAAAATAAAATAAAATGGTACAGGTGAATTCCTGTGCAACAATAAATAACAATCACAATCACACTATTGCAACAACCACCACCCAGGCACTCAGCAATAAAAATATTCAGTGCAACACACAGTACCCACTTATTGCTGTGAAACTTTTTTTCAAGTAGTAAAGTAAAGTGCAACTATCCTCAACAAAACAGCAGCTTAGCAGCGTTAATGACAATTATAAACCTGAGATGAGAATCTGGCAATCACATCAGCTACATACAACAAATTATCAAGATGTGAACTACATCATAATGTAAACCAAAAATAAAGTGTGTGTCTGAGCCTACTACCACATTTGTGCAAACTACTTCTTCCATCTGAGTTCAACGTCACCATCATCAACAATCTGTTTCAGAGTAACAGAGGAAATATTGAAATAAACAGCAACATAATCGATTACGTCACGTTGCCACATCGATGCTGAATCGTGCATGCCCCGCATTGCAGTGCATTGCCGAATCGATTGTTGTTGACAGCCCTGCTTCTCATGGCCGATACCGATACCGATACCGATAAGTTCAGATTTTTATATTCAATATAATCTTAAAATAATCTGAAGTTTGTACAAAGGAGAATAAAAACATTGAAGATGCAGTGATGAAAAAAGTAAAACTTTAGTAGCTCTTTTAGTAACAACAGTACAGACTCTTCACATCTTCATTTATTTTTTGTGAAAATATCAGTTACAATGAGTAACGCAGGCTGTCAAACGTCTCAAAACTCAGTGTATCAAATATAATCAAATCCCAACTTAAACAAAAACTGCATCCTTTAAGAAAAGGGTTTCACAGAACTGTGACTAGTTTGTCTGCCAAAAAAATGAAGTGAAATATTTTCCAACTATGAAATAAATTCAATGCACTGACATGTCAGCCTCAAATCTAAAAACTAGGGGTGCCAACGTTTACAGTTTTTTTCTACACGTGACGTCAGATTTATCTTTTTCTATTGCAGTTGTGCTAAATGACCACGAGAGGGCTCTGTCTCCTTTGAAATACAGTGACTCCATTATTTAATTCCATTAAATCAGAGACGTTCCACTGGCTATCAGACAAAAGAGAAATTTCAGCTGTTAACTTGATGATATGTTCACTAAGCGTCTTGTCACATTTCTTTCATTTGTTGTATAAAAAATCCCTCATGCTAGCTTGTGAACCGCTAGTGATAGCTCGCTAGCTAGCGCTAGCTTGCTAGCGAGCTGGCGTTAGCATGGATGCTAGCTGCAGCGTCCCTCCCTCCAGCTGTGCGGTGTTTCCGTGGCGGCTGGTCTCTCCTCGAGCCCGTCCTGCAGCTGTACTCCAGCCTGTCTGACAGCCTACAGTAGCTTTTATTTTGAAAAGCTGCCACACGGCGCCGCTCGCCGTCAGCTGCATTCGCTCCCCGAGTCAACTTGAAGGCAACACTGGCTGTGGCAGCTTCTGGAGGCACGGAGGGGCAAAAGCCCTTCTCCTCCTAGCAGTCAAGATGCAGGGCAGCAGTGAACCCGCAGAACAACCCCGCTGCAGGTGCGGCTCCTCCACAAGCTGTTCTACTGAACCCACCAATTTATCGGTTCAATTTATCGGGTTAAATTAATTTACCAGATCGATAAAAATGACATCATTTTTGCCCCAAATCGGCCGATAACTTATTGGACAGATAATTATCATGCATCCCTACTCTAGAGAGTTCTGAGACGTCACAACCAAAGCCAGAGGACATCCTGAAACCAGCTCAGCTGGACCCAGATAGACAAACCTTCAACATGAGGTCGGGGCAGACCAGCTCTGCTCCCAGCATGCACCGGGACTCACCTTCTGCTGGAGGAGTCGTCTCTGCCGTGATGGAAGCAGGGAGGACGGCGCTGTCCGGGGTGCAGAGGCCAGGTCCAGCTGGGACCGGGCGAGAGCAGGGACTGGCACCGCTTCACACCGCTCACCACCGGCCCTGAGACAGCACACACACATCAGCAGCTCAGCGCACACACACACACACACACGCACACATCAGCAGCTCACAGCGGAAACACAAACAGCAATCATGGCAGGAGACCAGGGAGACCGGCTCCTGATGAAACTTCAGGTCCAGGTCCAGGTCCAGGTCCAGGACCAGGTCCAGGACCAGGACCAGGTCCAGGACCAGGTCCAGGTCCAGGTCCAGGTTCTTTCCAGATGCTGGAACTTTGGTTTATCTGATGCTGCTCGTTCTGACCCAGAACGCAGGAAGCGTCACTCCTCAAAACACTGGACTGGTTCACAAAGACAACTGGGACTGACGAGGAGTCTGAAGGACGCTCCTGTTCACACCCGCGTACGGAGTCCGCCGAGGTCTGGACGGAGGGCCGGGGCCAACGGAGGGCCGGGACCAACGGAGGGCCGGGACCAACGGAGGGCCGGGACCAACGGAGGGCCGGGGCCAACGGAGGGCCGGGACCAACGGAGGGCCGGGACCAACGGAGGGCCGGGACCAACGGAGGGCCGGGACCAACGGAGGGCCGGGGAGGCAGGTTGAGGATGAACGGGTTGATGAGTGTGGAGGACCGCCACTGTGCGAACATGTGTGTCATACATCGTCGTTTGTAAATGTGTTTAACGCGGTTCAGTTTTATTTTGAAATGTCTAAAGGGAAGTAGTGCAGTGCTGATGGATGCTGAATGGTGGGAGTACTCCCGTACGGGACTAGGACTGGGCACCGTTAGATATTTTTTGGGTGCAAGTACTTTTTCGATACCTCACGTAGGGTACCGGTTCCTGAATGATACTTTTTTCGGTACCTGCCTTCACGGCCACAGACGACGCCATGACTGCATTTACACTTCCTGCCACTAGGGGTGCTGTTTGCATGTTCAACCCTATTTTACACAGACACCACAGAGGAAGAAGGGCGCTGCAGACCCCCGTGTCTTTGATAGAAAGAGTGGTGACATGTTCAGTGTTCAGTAGAACAGAAGAACTGAACCGTGGTGTCTGCGCGGGGATTGGGACAAATAGTTGGAGGAAAAAACAGACGGCAGGCTCCCAGCATGTTTACTGACCGCGCAGTAGAGCTGCAACTATCGAGTATTTTTGGAATAGAGTACTCTGTTGATTATTTCTTCGAGTAATCGAGTACTCCACATTTTGGGTGACGTGGTGTGCGTTCCATGCATGCGCAATGATCCACGCCTCCTCGGGGAGCTTTTCTGTAGCTCCAGACTGTTTATCTGCTCCTTTATTAGATTATTTATAGAAAATGAAGCTCATACATTGTTAGTCTATTATCATTTAGTATCAGAGTTTATTTAGCCTTCTCTGTGTCTGAATCGCAGAGCGGCGCCCGAGCAATTACACTTTCACTTTCCTTTTTCCCTCCCGACAGGCTGCTCTCTATGTCCGCCAGCTTTCCATCATCCTCTGGAAGTTTCTGTAGACGGAGCAGCAGCCGGATGGCTTCAGAGCCACTTTACTGCATGGTGTGTTTGCCGTGGCGCTCCGACGCCAGTGTATACCGGCGCCACCGGTGTCGTGCCGAAAAGCGACTGCCTGCCGAAAAGCGACCGCCCCCGACGGGAACTCGCATCGACGGGTTTCTGTGTGTCTCCACTGCTCGCATACGCTGTGCGGATGTTTCATAAAGTATTCTTTATGAATATTTCTAAGAGTATCTTTTTAGGTAAGGTACTTTATTTGTCATTATACACAACGAAATTCTTCCTCTGCATTTAACCCATCCCTCGATGCCGCTGAAGCGTTCCGTAAGGAGCTCCAGATGGAGAGCCAGGCTAACGGTCAGAACCACCCGACTGGAGGACTGACCTGCCATGCATGTTGTCGGTTGATGGGGGAGAAACCGGAGATCCCGGAGGAAACCCACCCACACACGGGGAGGAACATGCAAACTCCACACAGAAAGGCCCGCACAGTTCGGGGATTGAACCCGTGACCTTCTTGCTGTGAGGCAAGAGCGGTAACCACTCATCCACCGCGGTGCCAAATTACACACACAAACCCTTATCAGCAGACATCCCTCAGTTCCAGCAGTCACTTTCTGGCAGCTGCTTCCATAAAGAACTGAGGGATGGGAGGGGTGACACTGTCCATGCAGAGCCTGACCTCCTCTGCTGTCAGTCCTGCAAACTCAGTGAACATCACCCTGGCCTCCCTTGAAGGAGGACACTGACCACATGTCACTCCTCACATCACTCAGGAACCTTGGGGTGATCTTTGACAGCGCCATGTCTCCAGACCACCACTCGAGGCAGCTGGTGAGAACCTGTTTCTTCCAGCTTTGCCACATCTCTAAGCTCAGACCCATGGTGTCTAAAAATGAGCTTGAAATGATCATCCATGCCTTTATATCCTCGCAGCTTGACTATTGTAACAGCCTGTTCACTTGCCTTAAAGCTAGGGTTGGCGATCTTGGAAAACTAGCATGTAGCACGAATGTAGCATCTCCCAAGGCTCCGCCCAGCTCCGCCCAGCTCCCACCCCATTGGAGGAGCTCCCGTTGGGAGCGGAGACGCGGAGACGTTCCGGGCGTGCGGTGCGCGCGGCACTTCCGCGTCCAGTGCGTTCCTGGCGTAACCTGTCCTCAGCGCTTCGTTTCTTTGTTTTTCTTTATTTACACTACGTCAAGTTATGGCGCACTCACCGGTAAGTAAAGCCCCAAACATTCGTCTCCGCCATTCTGCAACGACGCTCCGTCCTTCTACGCGCACTGAACCAGGGTCAGTGCACGCCGTTGACATGTACGCGCAGGGGGCAGGTTGAACGGCGAAGGGATTTGATTTGAATTTATTTGGGTTTATTTGGGATTTGGGTTTAAAAAAAGGTGTCCCCTCAAGACTATTGGTTGCTGTTTTTCCTGTTTTACTCCTGCTGTAGACAGCTCCCACGTACATCAGAAACCTCATCACACCCTACAGCTCGGCCCGAAGCCTGAGGCCCTCTGACCAGAACCTTCTGAGAGTCCCCCGGACTCACTTTAAAACCAGGGGTGAGCGCTCTTTTACATCCACTGCTCCGCCTCTGGAAGGAGCTTCCTCTGGACCTGGTCCCTGGACTCGGTGGAGGCCTTCAAGAAACTCCTAAAGACAAACTTGTTTCAGAAGGCTTTCTAGACCCCAGTCAGTGTTGTCTTGGTAGTAACTTGTTCTTTTATATGACTGCTCTCATGCACTGTGAATCGTCTCTTTTGTGATTGTTATACTGTGAAGCACTTTGTGACACGTTGTCTGTGAAAAGCGCTATACAAATAAGTTTTACTCAGCTGCTGAAAAGTGACTGCCTCCTGTACCTGAGGGATGTCTGCTGATATCATGGTTTGTGTGTAATTTGTAAAAACATACTCTTAGAAATATTCATATCGAATACTTTATGAAACATCCGCACATTGTGTGTGAGCAGAGACATACAGAAACACGTCGATGTGCGTTCCGGTCGGGGACAGTCGCTTTTCGGCAGGTAGTCACTTTTCGGCACGACACCGGGACGTATGTGCAACGCCGTCATGCACGCGGACGTCCGAGGGTCGATCCCCCGGACCCCATCGGACCCCATCGGACCCCATCGGACCCCAGCGGACCCCAGCGGACCCCAGCGGACCCCAGCGGACCCCAGCGGACCCCATTGGACCCCAGCGGACCCCAGCGGACCCCAGCGGACCCCAGCGGACAGGAATTCATGACCGGACAGGCGTCAGGACCCGGTCCGGCATTGCTTGGATATGTCTGTCAATCACAACAATCTGGGTGACACAGACACACACACACACACAGACACACACACACACACACACACACACACACACACACACACACATCTGTCCCTCACACACAAACGTGCGCGCACCTCATCGCCACGTCAGGTTACTTAAACAAAGCCTTGAGGTATAAAATCTGCCTCAATCACTTTTTGTACTGGAGTTAATCAAGTAATAGTTGCAGCCCTACCGCCCAGCCAGAACCAGAACCAGAACCGAAGCTGATCCCGGTACGCACCGCTCTTGCTTGGTACCGCTATATACCCAAGTTTTTCAGTCGGCATCACTGAGGTACCGCGAAACGATACCCAGCCCTACACGGGACTGAGTAAATGAGAGGTGTGTTCAGCTGGACTCTGAACAGACCAGAACCAGGACCAGGACCAGGACCCGGACCTGGTGCTCACACTGACCTGTGAGGCTGCGGGGCCCGTGGGACCTGAGGGTCCGGGCGGG
Source organism: Salarias fasciatus (assembly GCF_902148845.1). Lineage (NCBI taxonomy): Eukaryota > Metazoa > Chordata > Actinopteri > Blenniiformes > Blenniidae > Salarias > Salarias fasciatus. Next base: position 27,987,579 of record NC_043755.1, on the reverse strand, counting down.
GCTGGGGGGCGGGTAGGGACCCTCCACTGCGCCGGGGTACTTGGGACTGAGCAGGAACAGAGCGCTGTGTGTTTTCTGGGACCGCAGCGTTCTGGTGGAAGTGGACCCATACCCGGGTCCACGCTGCGGACTGGGACCCCTCCTGCTGGACATCTGGGACTGTTTTTCCCCTTTCTGGACCGAATGGCTGCATCTGATTGGCTGCTGCAGCTCCTGCGGACAGCTGGCGTCCTGCTGTGTGTGTGTGCGGTCCCGCTCCGGGCGTGGCGAGTGTGTGGTGTGTTTTGCAGCTCGTCTGTTGCTGGGTGTGTGTGTCTTGGCCGGCCTGCACAGGGCTCTCTGTGCAGGTGTGTGTGCGGTCCTGGCTGTGTGGCTGCTCTGGTGTGTGAGCTTGCTGGTGAGACGTGCGGTCTTTTGCCGAGTGTGTGCACGTGTGCTTTTCAGAGCCAGCTTGCGCACTCGGGTGTGTATGTGTGCGGCGCTGTGTTTGTCTCTGAATTCCCTGAGGGACAGGAAGAGGACTTTGCGGACCAGACGTTCTTCGCACCACGGCATCCCGTCGCTGATGTCCTGCAGAGAGAAGACACGCCGTCAGTCCAGCTGTCCACACAGAGAAGACACGCCGTCAGTCCAGCTGTCCACACAGAGAAGACGCGCCGTCTGTCCAGCTGTCCACACCGGACACCGTCCAGACTGCTGCTCACAGTGGTCCCGGAGCAGCAGCCACAACTGGTCCTCCAGACCAGGGCGTTGAACCGGCAGCCTCGCGGGGCCGGCTCTAGCTGATACCGTCTGCATGCAGAGCCACTCACCTCCTGCTGATGGGGCAGGTCAGAGAGTCACAAACATTTTTTCAAGAAAAATTAGAAAATTGCTGAGAAAAGGGAGTAATGGTGCGTTCACACCGGGCGCGAGTAGCGCGGCGCGATTCGGCCCTGGTCGGCCGCGTGTGCATTTTGTGATCCAACAGTGGCTGCTGCTGAATTCGCGTCTCTGCTGCCGGCGGTCTGCTTAATTGCTTGATAAAGCCCGACAACGTCGTCGTCGCGAGTCCGACCTCTCCGTGAACTCACGGTTTAACTAACAGTAAACACTGTTTCACCACAATGTCTTTACTCAGTTTACCGGGACCCGACCTCCTCACTGATCTTCCTCCAAGCTCCTTTTATTCCTGTCCCGATAAAAATACGACAATGGGCTCAGGGCGAGGCAGACCGCTGTGATCAGTTTCTCCTCCATTTCTGGTGTTTCCCGAGGCTCCGGTACGTCATAAATGACGTCATGTGGAGCGGCTCTGTGATTGGTTCGCCGCTCGCGAATTCGCTCGAAAGTTCAACATTCCCAACTTTCAGCGGCGCCAGTAGAGCGGTTCGCGCGGCCGCCGCGTGGTTCGCGCGAGTAGGGCGGCGGAGCGGCCGCCGCTCAATTCGCTGAATTCACGTGACCGCTCACCGCTTCCTGGCCGCGCGAAAACCATATATTTTCTATGTAAATCGGCCGCTCTCGCCGCGCTATTCGCGTCCGGTGTGAACGCACCATAAAGCTGTGAAGAGGCAAGTGGGCGGGGCCGGCCCCCCAGCTGGATGCCGACCAGTGGGTTCACTCACATATCTCTTCCTGATGATGTTCCGTTTGGGTCTGTCGGTACTCATCTCGGCCCCTGGCACGCCGGCGCCCGTCCAGAGAGCCGGCCGCTTCCTGTTCACTGGGTTTCCTCTCCAGGCGCTGACATGGAACTCACCGGGCTTCCTCCTGCAGGGGACAGAAGACCACGGTCCTGAACTGGGAACACCGCCGCCGGGCGCAGAACGGGGGGCGCAGCTCCAGACAACATCCAAACATCTGCTGACAGAGTCCCGGAGAGCCAGTCTTCACCAACACCACCGCCCCAAAGTAATCTGACACAGGAGGACTGCAGACGGTGGCTTCACTTCCTCTTCCTGTCTGCAGGAAGCAGTTCTGCTGGTCCGGAGTGTCCCGGTCTCAGCCTCGGGACCACGGTCTGCCTTTCCCGTGTCTGTGGAGGACGTCGGCCATCTCTCCACTCCGGCCCGCTGCTTCAGGGCAGTCCGACTCTCAGAACCTCCGTCTCGCCGGCCTGGTGAAGGCTGCAGTTTTGGTTTGTTCGGAAAAACAAACCAAGTCAGGTGATTGCTCCAGCCCAGCAGACGAGACGGAGACAGCAGACGAGACAAGAGGGACGGGAAGCAGGTAGGGAGCGTCCGCCTCCTCCGGAGCCCAGCAGGACGGAGCATGGCCCAGCGTCCGAGTTCTGGATTAACGTGGGTCATTAGAGCAGCAGAAGATAAACAGCCAGAGCTGTTGGATGTTGTGATAATTGTCATCACTCATCAACAGGATTGTTTGTAGGTAAGTTTTTCTCTGTGGTCCAGCGGCAGGCTTCACTATCGCCATTATTCCCCTCAGTCAGCCTGAGGCGCCTCGCCGCCTGACAGGAAGGCTGAGGCCCGGTACCGGTCAGAGGCCCGGTACCGGTCTGAGGCCCGGTACCGGTCAGAGGCCCGGTCAGAGGCCCGGTACCGGTCAGAGGCCCGGTACCGGTCTGAGGCCCAGGACGGCACCTGCTCGCTCACACTGGATGGATTCGGTACAGTGGAGCAGCAGCATGCAGCCTGAAGCGGAGCTGCACCAAGGAAGAACATGAGGTCCACAGAGTGAGGGCTACCTGCTCTCCTCTCCCCCTGACTGCAGCTACCTGTCAATCACCGCATGCATCACATGACCCAAGCTCCCGTGCGTTGCCATAGTAACCCAAACACCATGTGACACACACACTCGGTATACGACGGCTCCCACACAGCTGCTGTATGGCTCCTCCTCCTCGTCCCTCCTCGCCACTGCTGGCTGAACCACGGACACTGAGTTTACTGTCAAACAGCTCTGGTCCAACGGAGCGACTTCCTGTGAGGCCGGCATCTGGATGGACCGCCGCCATGCAGAAGAAGAAGAGGACGTCCTCTGGGTTTTCACTCACAACATCAGTCATTTCAATAAACACACAACAGAAAATCCCATGAAGGCTTGTTTTCTTTTCTCTCTTTCCAGTTTCCAACTTGTTCCCTTTTTCATTTACCAACATCGAAAGAGAAAACATGGGATCATTTCCCAACAGGACACAAACACCTGACATCCACGAGGTACACACACCTGCTGGACTGGCCTCATGCACACACACACACACACACACACACACACACACACACACACACACACACACACACACACACACCTACTGTCACTACATGTTTGGTGTGTGAGGATTTGTAAATCCGTAAATGATCTTTTATGCATAATTAGTTTGTGTAGCGTCACATTTAGAGTAGTGTTGAGTCAAACTCCGCCCACTTTTCAAAACGTCTCACACATTTCAGGTCCTCACTACTTTTGCTTTACAATTTAACATTATGGTTCAATACGGAACATTTTATGATGCTTCTTCTGCTGACTAGAGAAGCCCTGCCCGTGGACGGGCTGTCCTGTGGATCCTTGTGGATCCCTGTGGATCCTTGTGGACGTGCTGCAGGCCTTCTGAGTGGAGCTGCAGTCATCAGAGGCGGTGTCCCACAGACAAGGGTCCAGGTGGAGCACGTCCTGCTGAGGTGCAGCTGGCTGGGTTCTGGTGGAACTGGATCAGAACCAGGTCTGCAGCCGGAGCGCAGACAGGACTCTGCAGAGGACATCAGCTCGTGACTGATTTGGCAGGCAGGGTAGATTCAGGAACCATCGTCCCTCTGAAACAGCAGCAGCTGCTGAGAGCGAGACAGGCCGTCCTGAACCCTCAGCCCGACCGCTTCTGGCTCCCGGACCGCGGGTTTGGCACCCCGGTATCAAGAGGGCCGCTTCAGAGGAGGTGATGGATTCCGGCCGCTGACCGTCCTTCATCAGCCGCTCAGAGACCACGTGACACGTCGGAACACGGTGTGCGGGGCAGGGTCTGCGGAGACCGGCTACCGGGGCAGGGTCTGCGGAGACCGGCTACCGGGGCAGGGTTGCGGGGACCGGCTACCGGGGCAGGGTTGCGGGGACCGGCCTCCAGCCCGGCGCGGCGCGGCTCACGGAGCAGGTGGCTCCTCACACAAAGCCCGGACCGAGCGGAACACCTACCTCCAGACCGCCGCTGCGGCATGGACCCGGCTCCCGGAGCTCCCGGAGCACCGCGACCAGTCCGGCGGCGGAGCGGCGAGCGGCAGACAGTGCAGGGCCGGGCGGAGGACGGGAGGACAGGAGGACAGGAGGAGGACAGGAGGACAGGAGGACAGGGGCGCAGCCAGCCAGCAGCGGCACTGCGGGCATGTGAGCCCCCTCGCCCCGCCCCCAGTGGGCGGGGCCACGGCGGCTGTGAGGAGCCTCGGTGTTTATTACGTTATTATTTATCTAACAATTATAATGGTCATGACATATCTATTCATGAAATATTGTACAAATTAAAACTGCAAACCAAACTGCAGTATTGAACCCCAGACAGGTCACAAAATTCAAAGAAAACTCTGCAGAAATGAAGCAGAAACTACTGTCACTGCCAGGAGTCTGCACTGTCTATTGTCCTGCACTACAAACTAGAACTGTAACATTTTCTATCAGCAGTGGACTTGTGTTATTGTCGATACTTTGCCTTATTATTATTATTATTATTATTATTATTATTATTATTATTATTATTATTTTAAAACCAAAGTTATTATTTTTCTGTAATTGTATAAGAGTAAAGCTTCTAATGAGGAGAAATCCTAAAATATAAGAGAAATTTGATTGCTGTACTAGTTAATGAAGGCTTTTCTATTGATTATCGACAAGCCTGGGAATAATTGTGGACATGACACTTTTTCTTCAAATGTAATGAAAGGTGAGAGATATTTTCTACAATTCTACAATTTCATTCAGCAGACGCTTTTGTCCAAAGTGACGTACAACAAAAGCAAGAATACAGACATAGAAGAAAGAAACCATTAGTAAATGCTTCAATTGCTTCAAGTGCGATTGGTCAAGGGAGCTGCCATCAAGTTGCAGAAGAGGAGCCACTACCCCCCCCTTTGTTTTTGTTTTTTTTTGTGTGTGTGTCAACTTAGTCAGTGGTCCATAAGTGCTGGGTTTTAGAACACCTGATCTATTCTTCCCCAAAGATGGGGTCGGATTAAGACCCTAGGTGTTCTCTGAACAATTGAGTCTTCAATTGTCTCTTGAAAGTAGAAATAGACTCGGCGGAACGCACCGAGTTAGGAAGTTCGTTCCACCATTTGGGAACAACAGAGGAGAAGAGTCTGGCTGGAGGTTCAGAGCCGAGCTGGGCTGGAAGCTCCAGACGTCTCTCACATGCAGAGCGAAGAGGGCGTGAAGGAGAGCAGACCTGGATCAGGGAGTCCAGGTCGGCCGGAGCCGTTCTTGTAAGCGTTTTGTAAGCCAGGAGGAGAGATTTGAATTTGATCCTGGCTGCAACTGGAAGCCAATGAAGGGAGATGAACAGGGGAGTGACATGAGCTCTTTTGGGCTGGTTGAAGACCAGACCTGCTGCATTCTGGATCCTCTGTAGAGGTTTGACTGGACCTGCAGGGAGACCCGCCAGAAGAGAGTTGCAGTAGTCAATGCGTGACACCACGAGAGCCTGAACCAGAAGCTGTGGGCCTGTTGGGTCAGGAAGGGTCTGATCTTCCTGATGTTGTAGAGGGCATAACGACAAGACCGAGAAACTGAGGCCACGTGAACCTTAAAGGTCAGCAGGTCATCAATCATGACACCCAGGTTTCTGGCTGAGTTTGTGGGCACAAGTAGGCTCGAGTGAAGTTGGACACTGATCTGAGGCTGGACAGATGGACAAGCTGGAAAGACCATGAGTTCAGTCTTAGACAGATTTAGCTGAAGGTGGCGTTCCTTCATCCAGGTGGAGATATCAGCCAGACCAGCTGATATTCGAGCTGAGACTGTGGTGTCGTCAGGTGGAAAAGAGAGGAAGAGCTGAGTGTCGTCAGCATACAGTGGTAGGAGAAGCCATGGGAGCGAATCACTGCACCAGGTGAGGTGGTGTACAGAGAGAAGAGTAAGGGGCCAAGCACCGACCCCTGAGGGACCCCTGTTGATAGGCCATGTGACCTTGACACCTCCGCTCGCCATGACACTCTGAAAGATCTGCCTGTGAGGTGGACCTGGACCACAACAGGACGGAACCTGAGAGGCCGAGGTCAGAGAGTGAGGAGAGGAGGATCTGATGGTTCACGGTGTCAAAGGCAGCAGACAAGTCCAGCAGCAGGAGGACAGAGGACTGACCAGCAGCAGGAGGACAGAGGACTGACCAGCAGCAGGAGGACAGAGGACTGTCCAGCAGCAGGAGGACAGAGGACTGACCAGCAGCAGGAGGACAGAGGACTGTCCAGCAGCAGGAGGACAGAGGACTGACCAGCAGCAGGAGGACAGAGGACTGACCAGCAGCAGGAGGACAGAGGACTGACCAGCAGCAGGAGGACAGAGGACGGACCAGCAGCAGGAGGACAGAGGACTGTCCAGCAGCTCTTGCCAGCCGCAGAGATTCTGTGACTGACAGGAGAGCAGTCTTGGTGGAGTGGTCTCATCTGAAGCCTGACTGAAAAGGGTCCAGCAGGTTCTGGTCCCGCAGGTGTTCAGAGACTTGGTTAAATACTGAGCCTCCAGTATTTGGCAGGAATGGTAGAAGTGAGACTGGCCTGTAGTTTTCAACCTGGGCTGGGTTGAGGTGAGGCTTTTTTAGTAGTGGGGGACGCGGGCTTGTTTAAAAGTAACAGGAAAAATGCTGGTTTCCAGGGAGGAATTGACAATGTGCGTGACTGCAGGTTTGATTATGGACCAGATGGTCTGCAGAATGCTGCTGGGTGTTGGATCCAGAGGACATGTTGTAGGTTTTGAGCTCAGAAGAAGTCTGGAGACCTCATCCTCACTCAGAGGAGCAAACGAGCAGAGAGAAGGAGCAGTGGTGGGTCTGAGCTGACTGGGCTGGTCCGGCTCAGAGAACTGGTTGCTGATTGCAGCCTCCTTTTCAGTGAAAAAGGAGGCAAACATATCAGGATCAGCTCAGTGGACGGCTGAGCAGCTGGAGGAGGAAGCAGGGAGTTGAACGCCATAAACATTTTTCTGGAATCAGAAGCTGCACAGATCTTGTTCTGATAAAAAGCTTTCTTTGCGGACTGCAAGCGGGAGGTAAAGGAAGCAAGTTTCTGTTTGTATGAGGACCAATCAGCGGCTCTTGGGATTTACGCCACTTTCTTTCTGCTGCCCTGAGTCCAGCTCTTTGTTCTCTCAGAACTTCTGAGAGCCATGGACTTGGTTGTTTTTTCTTGGCTGGTTTGGACACCCGGGGGCAGAGTTTGTCCAAAGAGGACGTCAGAGAGGACCAGAGTGTTTCTGTAGCCTCATTAACAGGAAGTGATGAGAAGTGAGAGTAGTCCGGCAGGAAGGAGCTGAGCTGCTGTGAGGGACTTCAGGGTTCTGGAAGGAGACCATCTGTGTCGGTGTCTGCAATGGCAGAAAGACAGCCGCAAATTTTACCAAGAAATGGTCAGATAGGTGTAGTGGAGTAACTGTCACCTCTGCTATGGAGCAGTTACGAGTCAGCACCAAGTCAAGGATTTTGCCAGCTCTGTGGGGGGGGGCGGAGCCAGTACCAGAGCAAAGGAAGCCATCAGTGCCAAAAAGTCCTGTGCCTGAGGTTTGTCAACGTGAATGTTCATGTCTCCATGACAACCAGTGGTGTGCCATCATCAGGGATGTCAGAGAGTAACATGTCCATTTCAGAGACAAAGCCGTCCAGATCGCCCCCTGGTGGGCGGTACACAACCAGAACATGCTTTGATGGGAGTAGTGACCGTTAAAGCATGATATTCAAACGTTGTGTTGTTGTTTGACGGGCGCAGTGAGGAGAAGGACCAGTTGTCCGGAATGAGAATGCCAGCACCGCCTCCTCGGCCAGTAGAGCGAGGGGTGTGGCTTAACGTAGCACCGCCTCCTCGGCCAGTAGAGCGAGGGGTGTGGCTTAACGTAGCACCGCCTCCTCGGCCAGTAGAGCGAGGGGCGTGGCTTAACGTAGCACCGCCTCCTCGGCCAGTAGAGCGAGGGGTGTGGCTTAGTGCAGCGGACGCAGAGAGTGTAGCGGGTGTAGCTGAGTTTTCTGGGGGGGTCCAGGTCTCAGTCAGGGCGAGGACCTGAATGTCTGAGAGTTTCATCAGAGAACTGATGAATTCTGTCTTATTAACTGCGGACTGACAGTTCCAGAGAAGGCAACTGAGTGTGGGCTGGACCACTTCCAGAGACAGCGGTTGTGTGGATTGCGTTTGCGGAGGACTACGCGTCTTTTCCGGTTGCCGACGATGACTGGGATACGTAAGAAACACATTGTGTGTTAGACTGTGACAGACAGACCTTAGTGAAGCTGGTGTCCTAGCTCGGTGGACTCGCGCAGGTAGACTCGCAGGTCTTTACCCTCTGTGGGCTGACGCCAAAGCGCAGTCTGTGCTGTGAAGTACCTGATGGAGTCACAGCTGTTTCCAACTTGACCGATTGCGCCCGGCTGACCCGCCCCTGTCTGATGTCACTGGAACCAGACAATAGAAGGTGTGACCCGCGTCAGCGACCTCTCTACTGGGCAGACAGAAACCGAAACTGCAGTGCAAGCACCTAACCACCCCCAAACACAGCAACAACAACACAATAAGCAATTCAAACTCACCAAAGCTGGCTCTAACTTCTGCAGTCTAAGATTCAGTGCTTGATCCACAATGTTTCTTGTACATCATCTTATTGACCTTTGGAAGAATGCTGGATCATTTCTGGTCAAAAAACGTCCTAATTGAATGAAAGTAACTTAGCCTAAATGATGCTGGTATATGAATCATTCCATGTGTGCGTCCTGCTCAAAAAGACAGTGTGAAAAATCAAAACCGTGCACTTCATATGCCAGGCCTTCAGGTGGCGCTGTAGCTCTACTGCAGTAATTCACCAGAGAAGAAGAAGCTCGAAACTCTGCTGCTCTGCAAACTTAAAGGTGTAATATAGGATGTTCTATTTGCTTTGAGTTCCGGGTGGATCATCTAAATAACTGCTGGGTCTGTTTGTCAGTCATTCTGACGAGCTGCTTTCGTCAAGCTGTTGAACGTGCTCGCTACCAATAAGGTTCTACTTATTGCACATGCGCATTCAGAGTGTTTATTAGGGGTGAGCCGAATACTCGTTTTAAACGAGTACTCGTTACGGATAACCCGAGCATTGTCAGTCATTATTCGTCCTCGTGCTGATGGGAGATCCTCACTGGTCCTTCATTCTGCTCCATGCTGGACCGAGACGACAGGATCCTTGTCAGAGAACCAATCAGTGCTGGTAAATTAAAAATTGGGTTTTTTTATTTCATTGTAGCGTGCACTGTGCCTGAGGAAAACCTGTCACGACAGTGCACGCTCGGGTTTTTTTTTTTTTTTCGGGGGGGGGGTTTAAGTTTCGTTTTCCCTGCAGTTTTGTTTTTCCTTTTTTCTCTTCTTTTTCATAATAGTTTGAGCTTGTGCTCCAGCGGGAGGCTGTGATCTGTAGGACAGAGATGATAACTGGACCGAGGTCCACTACGATCGGCGCTGCAGCCGCGGACAAGACCAGGAAGCTCAGCAGGGGGGATCAGAGGCTTCCCGGGACACCGGGGAGATTCTGGTGGGGACCGTGGGGGGAGGCAGTCCCAAACCAGGAAGGCCTGGTCCTTTCCTTGGACTCCAGCTGGAGTCCAGACAACAATTATAGAGAAGTTATGTAATTTCATTCATACACCTATATATAAATATTCATGTTCTGCTTCAATAAAAATACTTGTTCCGTAAATAGTTCTTTTGCTATTGTGACAAAAAAAAAATGAAATCTTTATTCTGAGGCTGTTGTGTGAATGAATAATCATTTATATGACTTTAAAGCTACACTAAGGAACTTTTCAACCTTAATAAAACATTTTAATATCTTTTGTGATGATACATCGACTTACAGCAGCTGAATGACCCTCTGTCAGCCTGAGGGCGTCAGTGTTGCTTCACTTGGACTGAGCAGCTGTGAGGAGGGTGGGAGGAACCCTGCTCACTGAAACACTCCAGATGTGCGGACTGCTTTACGGCATGCGTCACATCATGATAGAACATTGTTTAGCCACCATTAGATTCATGACCTTGTCGCTATCCGTCCCTCTCACAGCCGCTGGAAACAAATGAAGGCGAGTTCAGTCCGACAGCACGCCACCGGGAGCAGCATTTCACCACGCCACGCGCTAGGCCTCATGGGAACTGTAGTATTCCTTCAGGCAAAACACTACCGCTTTTGTCCACTGGCGCCGCTGAAATCAACGAAAACTGTAAGTTCCTTAGTGTTGCTTTAAAATGTTCATGTTCTTACTAAAATAAAAAAAACTTGTACGTTGTATCATTGAGACTGTTCTGTAAATAGTTTTCAAATAAAGAATAAATATAGCAACTTCTGAGCAATCCATATCAATTTCAGACTTAAAATAGTGTGCCAATTTCTGCCGCACCCCATTTCCGATTAAACCACGCCCACTTCCAGTTTAGGCCACGCCCCCTCTGAGTACAGATACTGATACAGATAATTTGGAGGGGTAAACAGATACAGATACAGATAGTGGTGTACTCGCTCATCCCTAGTGTTTATGCAGCCGGTGAGCTTCAGTTCCAGCCAGTACTGACTGATGGCGAGTCTGACATAATGAAACTGGAACTGTTTCAGAAAGCCTTATGAGCGAGGCCGAGCGCAGAAACTGTAAACAGAGCCGTGCACGCCCGGAGAAGAGGAGCTCGCACTCGCACGCTTCCGCCATTGATAGGCGTTTTTCCTCGGTTGTCTGGCTCATGCGCGTTTTTCAAAAAGCGAGTAACAGACGTTCGGCTTCGTCTTTTCGAGAAAATCCTGTATGACACCCTTAAAGCAATCAGGAGCTGCAGGACGCAGGGACACAGACATGTGGAACCGCCTTCTTTGACTTCATTCTGTTCCTTCTAATTGTCAGTAATAACCTGTGACACACACACTGTCCTCACGGCACACCGTCCGGGAACCTCTGCTGTAAAGTAATCCCTTTTTGGAAAAGTAACTGTACTGAGAATACACCAGATTTCAACTTTAACTGTGACAGAATACAGTTTCTCTTACTTTCTAACACTGTGACATGGAATCCGTTACGCCCCAACCCTGACCGTAGTTAGAATAAAATATATCATGCAGTATTGTTGATGAATAAAAACGAGATGAAATGTGGTTCATACGAGGGGGGACCCAAAAGTCCCCGGACTGTGGTTATAACTTTTTATTTTTTTGTTTTCACATTCAATCAACACTGTCACCTTCACAGTCCTCTCCTTCGGCTTGAATCCAGCGCTGCAGCCAGGATTTCCATTGCTCAAAGCAGTCAGCAAACTCCTGCGTAATGATCGCTTTAAGAGCGTTCTTCGATTTTTTCTGCACCTCTTCCTCATCATCAAATCTCCACCCCTTCAGTTCCTTTTTCATTCTTGGGAAGAGACAGAAGTTGCAAGATGCTAAATGGAGGGAATACGACGGATGGGGCAGCAGGGCCATGCCGTTTTTCACCAGGAACTGTTTTACCGCAGAGCCCTGTGCGCTGGCGCCTTGTCGTGATGGAGCCTCCAGTCCCCCTCCCCCACAGCGCCGCCGCTTCAGCCTGACCGCCTCCCGGAGCGCCGCAGCACTTCCAGGTGAAAGTCCTGGTTGACGGTTTGCCCCGGCGGCACAAACTCGCTGTGGACCGTCCCTTTGACGTCAAAAAAAGCAGATCAGCTTCGACTCTGCGGACATTGTCCTCTGTGCGGGAGGTGGAGGGTCGGCCGGAGCGAGGCGAGTCTTCAATGGACATCTGACCACTCTTAAAGCGCCCATAGACCTGTGTTCTCCCCAGAGCCTCATCTTTATACGCGGAGTGGATCATGGTGAGTGTTTCTGTTGCTGTTTTTCCCAGTAGAAAACAAAATCGGGTTCTGCCATTTTCGGATTTTTAAAAGAAGAGACATAAACACTGGCTGTGAGCTGCCTGTGCGTCTTTGGGAGGTGAAAACTTTCACAGTGATGCTGAAGGCTATGCTATAGCCACATATAACGGCCAAAAGTCTGAAATCTTTCTTGTTTTTTTTTTATAACCACAGTCCGGGAACTTTTGGGTCCCCCCTCGTAAAATAAAAACTAAGCTCAGACATCTTCATATTTGTTGACCAGAACAAGCCGAGATGAAATAGCGTTTCTTCAGTGATCAGTCGTTGTTTTGGTCCGCCGTGGTGAAGAAGGAACTGAAAGGAGAAGCTCTGGATTTACCGTCAGTCTACATTCCACCCTCGCCTCTGGTCCTGGGCTCTGGGTCAGGACCAGGACCCAAAGGACCAGGTCCAGATTCAAGGATGAAATGAGCTTAGGGTGGCAGGGCTCCCTTAGAGACAGGGGGAGGGGCTAAATCACCAGGGGAGGGGCTACATCACTGGGGGAGGGGCTACATCACTAGGGGAGGGGCTACGTCACTGGGGGAGGGGCTACATCACCAGGGGGAGGAGGTACATCACTAGGGGAGGGGCTACATCACCAGGGGGAGGAGCTCAGAGAGGAGCCAGCTGTTTAGGATGGAATCTCGTGGACGCCTCCCTGGAGACGAGCTCTGGGCATGTCTCACCAGGAGGAGGCCCAGAATGTCTTAGGCTGAATCCCATTTCACCCCTTAGCCCTCCCGCTTGGCCCCACCCCTCTGTCTTGCACGTTCACGTGGAGGGTAGGGTGTCCCGATTGTCATTATGATGGAGGGGTAGGGCCAAGAGGGAGGGCCAGTCACCCCTCCAAAAGGAGATTCTCGAGAGGCACACTTCAAACGGAGGGGTATGAGCCAGTGGCGGCCAGTGGTGAGGAGCGCTTGTTTTGTCCGCCTACACCGCGACTATCGGGCGGGGTTAGTTCACTTCCGCATTGGCGGGAGCGCTCGTTTTCACACCCGCGCATTCCAAACACGACAGATAGACGATTATTTTTCAATAAACTGGTTTCTTCAACACCGCCCGCCTGGAATGCGCAGGTGGGAAACGAGCGCTCCCGCCAATGCGGAAGTGAACTAAGCCCGCCTGGTAGTTGCGACGTAGGCGGATAAAACAAGCGCTCCTGCCACCGCCCCTCGCCACCGGCCGCAGATTTCCCAGAAAAGCCTTGCAAGATCAGCAAGATGGCGGCGTCCGCAACGAACGAAGTTCATAAATGTCAGTATTTTGTCAATTAATAAAGTTTTAAAATGTAAGAAAAACATTCTTCTTCGGCAAACAACTGTCGCATCTGCCTCCGTCATCGGCAGCGGCGACTACTGATGACGTACGCGATTGTTGGAGGGGTGTTCCAATTTGGAGGGGTTTACTTTCGGCCCTACCACTTAGCACTCCGTTTCAAAGGGGGAGGGCTAGAGAGAGAGGGGGGACTGGGCCTTACTGTTCTCACTCCTTATTCAGCTGATCTGTTTTTACCATCTGGACCCTCAGGGCCCTGAGGTGCTCTGGCAGTGGCCTACTGTGAGTCCCAAAAGCCAGAACCAAGACCCCCAGTGAGGCGGCCTTACGCCCCCGCCTCTGGAACAGCCTGCTGGAGAACCTCAGGACCGCAGAGACTTTTGATGTTTTTAAAAGGAAGGTCAAAAACATACCTTTTTAATCAGGCTCTTAACTGATCTTTATATATTCCTCTTAGTTTTATCATTATTTATTTTATGATGTACTTCTTCTTTTTAATCTCATATTACTTATTTTATTTCAACTTTTCATTGTATTATATATATTTTAATTTTTTAGTTATGTAACTCCTGTGTTTTCTGCGGGTGTCCTTCACACAAGAGTTTGATCCAGTTTGTTGCTGGGTGGGGTGGGGGGGCCGGGGGAGGCTCCCCTCTCCCCTCCTTGGTGTGTGTAACCAGAAGATATGGGAGTGTGTGTGTTTGTATGTATGCATGCATTTGTGTGTGTGTGTGTGTGTGTGTGTGAGTGTGTGAGTGAGTGTGCGTGTGTGTGAGTGAGTGTGCGTGCGCGTAACTTTGATGAAGGTGCTTGTTTTGTTTATACACTGATTTTTGTTTTAATATTGATAAGAACTTTGTACTGTTTATTAATGTAAAACTAGTCTAGAAATAAAGTTTTATTTGATTCTATCCCTACATGCATAGAGCTGTTTTTGTTGTAATGGCCTGGGAAATTCAGCTGTCACAGCAGCATCAGTAGCAAGCAAGCACACAAAGCAAAAATATATAACTAGTGCAGAAAATTATAAACAGCGAAGGCTATTACTTTATAGGCTATATGTATATTTTTCCACCTGTAAAGATGTTTTTCCAAGCGTAGTTCCATACTTCTAGCTGTATAGGTCTATGTTCCTTCAAGCACGTGTCTATGCTTCTACTTGTACAGAAATGAGTAGAGTAGCGAGAAGAGCGTTACTTTATTGATCCCAAACTGGGAAATTCTGGTATTACAGCAGTCTCAAAAAGAAAACAAAGCATAAGAGCTTGTTTCTACCTGTATATGGTCTATGTTCCAAGTATATACAGGTTTTTGTTTCTATTTGTATAGGTCTACGTTCCTATGTGTACAGCTCTATGTTCTAGGTGTACAGCTCTATGTTCTAGGTGTACAGCTCTATGTTCTAGGTGTACAGCTCTATGGTTCTAGGTGTACAGCTCTATGTTCTAGGTGTACAGCTCTATGTTCTAGGTGTACAGCTCTATGGTTCTAGGTGTACAGCTCTATGTTCTAGGTGTACAGCTCTATGGTTCTAGGTGTACAGCTCTGGTTCTAGGTGTACAGCTCTATGGTTCTAGGTGTACAGCTCTGTGTTCTAGGTGTACAGCTCTATGGTTCTGGGTGTACAGCTCTATGTTCTAGGTGTACAGCTCTATGTTCTAGGTGTACAGCTCTATGGTTCTGGGTGTACAGCTCTATGGTTCTAGGTGTACAGCTCTGTGTTCTAGGTGTACAGCTCTATGGTTCTGGGTGTACAGCTCTATGTTCTAGGTGTACAGCTCTGTGTTCTAGGTGTACAGCTCTATGTTCTAGGTGTACAGCTCTATGGTTCTAGGTGTGTAGATCTGTGTGCGTGCGCCTCCCGGACACGGCAGTGAGAGTGGTGGATGAGGAAACGCGGCAGCAGCGGCAGTGTTTCGGCTCCTCTCCGCCTCACCGTGACTCGGAGCTTCGGAGCCCGGCAGCGGTTAGCATGTGGCTAACCGCCGCTGCTCTCCCACCGACGAACACAGCGTGGCGCGGGACAGCGGTTCAAACCCGGAAGCGACCTGAGTGTCCAGCTGCTGTTCAGGTTCTGCTGTCCAGCCTCAGGTGAGCACGCTTACAGGAGTCAGACCATCTGGTGTCCGGAGAGAGCAGAACCGCAGCGTCTCTTCGTGACTGTGGTCCGTTTCACACGCACACGCAGTGATCCATTGTAAATATACAGTCGCTAAGGCTGTGGTGCGCATGCGCGCCACAGCAGCATTTCAGAAAAGTCGGAGCGTGTTGGAAAAGTTCCACTTCTAAAGCCGTTTTGAAGAAGTTGCCTTCACTGAGTGAGCGCTGCTGCTGAGCGAAGTGCAGCGAGGGTCCCGGAGAACCCAGGGTCCCGGAGAACCCAGGGTCCCGGAGAACCCAGGGTCCAGTCCTTACGGACTCCCTGTGATAACGTGCCGGTGTGCACGGCAGTGAGCCTTGCTGCAGCGCTGTGGTGTTGAGCACCGGCTTCACTCCCTCACCGTCCAGACGGGCCTTTCCAGGTGATGTTTGCATGTTAGGCCTGTGTGTGTGTTGTCGGTTTCCTTCCAAAGCTGTGGTTATTGTGTGAGTGTGTTTCCTTGGATGGACTGCTCGCCTGTCCAGGTGGACCCTGACTTGGGATCCGGTCTGCACTGTAAACTCTTGGTGCATGCTGGGAAATTAATATGCAACCTACCTTTATTGAAAACTTTCCAGCTGCCTATAAAAGCTGTGGTTATCTGTCGAGGTAGTTTCTCTTCCATGAGTCAGCGCTGTCGATGAAAGCCGTCTGGACGCCTTCCTCTGTTCTGTGGCCAGGATGGTCCCAGTGTGTCCTCAGTGCTCTCTGTGCTCTCTGAGTGTGCTGAAGTCAGATATATCATCGCATGTCATGTTTGATCTCATGCTTTATCAGTGTTTAACATTCATGCAACTCAGATAACCTGTTTTCATTGTTATTATGTTGAAAGTTTGTTCTGGTGACATTGTCCCTGAACTCTTTAAAACTGACCAAAAACATTTAATTTATGACAGATACTATTTCCAATAATGCTGAAACCCCTAATGCACCAATGGAAGTTTAAACAAGCTTTTAAAATCTGCAGTGACAGAATGTAGTGGACATGTCAGTGAAAAATATCAATACGATCAAGAACCTGCCCTACAACGCCAGAGCCGCTCTCAGCTAGCACAGTTCAAAGGTCAGCAGTCCATCGCAGGACACACACACACACACACACACACACAGCTCACATATTTCTAACCGTGGGAGAACCGGGGAATCTGCAGAGAGAACAAAACAGTCAAACTTTTCCACAGCTGGTGAAATGTTCTTCTTTTGTCTCCTGGTACAGGTGTGCCAGAGAAGAACCGTCACCTCCAGAAACAGGACGGTGGACCAGCATGTGCCCCGCTGAACCCTGACCCTGTGGGGCTTCGTCTGAATGCCTGTCCTGAGCTCTGCTGTGGAGGCGTCCTCTCTTCACCTGGACGCTGTAGAGGCGTCCTCTCTTCACCTGGACCCTGTGGAGGCGTCCTCTCTTCACCTGGACCCTGTGGAGGCGTCCTCTCTTCACCTGGACGCTGTAGAGGCGTCCTCTCTTCACCTGGACCCTGTGGAGGCGTCCTCTCTTCACCTGGACGCTGTAGAGGCGTCCTCTCTTCACCTGGACGCTGTGCCTGAGTCCAGAGGTCTGAGCGATGTCGCAGTGGAAAGCGTTCTTCAGCCACGGTCTGGGTCAGCTGCGCTGGTCGAACACGGTGGTCCAGGCCTTGGCTCTGACCGTGGTCACGTTCTGTGTGGTCCTTCCTCTGTGCTGCCACCGCCTGCTCTACTCCTACTTCTTCATCCGGTCCATGTACCTGGACTCCATGAGTGAGCAGGTCCTGCAGGACAGCTACCTGCGGGGTCAAGACGCCCTCCGTTTCTGGCAGAGTCTGGCGCCGCTGGGGTTCCGAAACGTTTCGAGGCGGCCCGACCTGCTGGTGACCGTGGTGACGGCCAGACGTAGCGACGGCCGGGACTTCCACTACCTGCTGCAGGTGATGCGGCAGCTGAGCGCGGCGGCGGGGAGCTGCGGGCCGCGGCGCTGCGCAGAAGTCCTCGTCTGCGACGTGGAGAACGGTCCCCTGGACAACCAGGACGCCAGGCTGCTGGAGCCCCATTTCAGGGTGGTCCGGCGGTCCCAGCAGGAGCAGCGGCTGAATAAAGAGCGAGTCAACACTTTTGAGAAGGAGAAGAGGGACTACGTGTTCTGCCTGCGCCGGGCCTGGGCGCTGGTCAAGCCCAGGAACATGGTGGTTCTGGAGGACGACGCTCTGCCCAGACCGGACTTCTTCCTGGTCGTTAAACACCTGCTGTCGCGCCGCTTCGCCCTCCAGACTCTGTACATCAAGCTGTACCACCCCGAGCGGCTGCAGCGCTACTGGAACCCGGAGCCGTACCGCCTGCTGGAGTGGCTGGGGCTGGGCGTGGTGGGCGCCACCGCCCTGCTGCTCAGCTTCCCCTACTGGAACCCCTGCTCCTTCTCCTTCAGCCTGTCGGCCTGCCACCTCGTCTTCTTCACGCTGTACTTCATGGCCGCCGCCGAGCTGCTGGGGCGCCACTACCTGCTGGAGGCCCGGCGGCTGTCCCCGCAGCTGTACGCCGTCAACCCGGCCACCGAGTGCTGCACGCCGGCCATGCTGTTCCCCGGGAACACCTCGCTGCGGGTGGCCCAATACCTGGACGCCTCCTTCTGCGTCAAGGGAAACGCCAAAGACATGGTGATGTACCAGATGGCCCGGGCCCTCCCTGGAGGACGCTCTCACAGCGTGGAACCCAACCTCATCAGCCACATCGGGGCCTACTCCTCCGTCAGGCCCAACCCGGCCAGACCCAAGCTCCTCTGACCCGAAGACCTGGTCCTGACGGGTCTGCCTGTCGCTGTACTGGCAGGACGCCTTTCCACTGGAACCAGGAGGGTGCTCTGGTCATTGGCAGAACGCTGACGGCGTTCTCTCCACGCTGGGGGCTTGCTGGTGGTCCTGACGCCACTCAGGCGGATGTGGAAGGATCGACCGTTGACCGCTGGGTGGAGGGTTGGTCAGCGAGCAGAAAGCCGTTTGCTCTGTTTTTCTGTTCATTGTGTGAAGTTTGATGGTGAGCCTAACAACCCCTTCCTGAATAAATATGACCTTTAAATGACCTCTGAGGTGGAACTATGGAGCAGCTTGAGTTGCATCTTGACCCCAGTCAGGAAGGCAGTCTGGTTCACCAGCTGATTCCAGAACCTCCACCAGGTTTTAATCGCGAGAAGAAACGTGACTTTGCAAAATTTTCAATGATCAACACCCCGTGATGACCAGCAGGGTGTCACAGCTCTGCTCCTCTGAAGGCCTGGAGTCCCGTCTGCTGCACCTGCAACCTGCAGCGTGACCCTTTGTCACCCACAATGCACCTGCACCCCCACCCCCCACACCACCCACAATGCACCTGCATCCCACACCCTTCACTCCACCCACCCTCACTCCATCAGCCTTCACCCCACACACAAATGGGAGTGTGTTATGAGTGTCTCAGGTGTGGTTGAGAATTGGGTTTAGTGCCCCCCCCCCCCCCACACACACACACACACACACACACCCCACCACCCCCCCACCACCTGGCCCAGTGTATTTGAAGTTGCGGGCGGTGCCAGGCTGCCAGGTCTCTGAGAGAGTTGTGTTTTCCTCCAAAGCCAGCAGAGCCTTTCATGGCTTCAGAGATGCTGATTACATGCTGATCTTTTATTTTCTGCTCTTTGTTTCAGAAATGCTGATTTTTGTTTTGTTTTCTGCTTCAGAGATGCTGTGATGAAATGCTGGTTTTTTGTTTTCTGCTCTGTGTTTCAGAGATGCTGTGATGAAATGCTGGTTTTTTGTTTTCTGCTCTGTGTTTCAGAGATGCTGTGATTAAATGCTGGTTTCTATTCCATTCTGACTCTTTGTTGATCTTGTAATCAATCGTTATTTATAGAGCACTTATTTATATATATATAAAAACGCAAAGTAATAAACAGTAAAATCAGTCAAAAAAACAAATAACTAAACTGCACCATTTATCAGGGTCATGTATACACACACACACACACACACACACTCCCATTTTGTTACATGAAAGAGGAGACATGGCATGGCACTGAGCATCATGGGAAACTCCACCAGTGGGGCCGCCCACACTGGGAGAGGTCAAAGGTCATGACTGCTGGGGCTCCTGACCCCCAACCCCGTCAGACCAAGAGAACCCCCATGCCAAGGCTTGGACCCCCCAGGCCAGTCAGGACCAGAGGACCGCAACCAGCTCCAGGTGTGAAGCCCCCCCTCAGCGTGAAGCCCCCCCCCCCCCCCCCCCCCAGCGTGAAGCCCCCCCCCCCCCCCCCCCCCCAGCGTGAAAGCCCCCCCTCAGTGAGAAGACCCCCCCTCAGTGTGAAGGCCCCCCCCGCCCCCTCAGTGTGAAGGCCCCCCCCCCAGCGTGAAAGCCCCCCCTCAGTGAGAAGACCCCCCCTCAGTGTGAAGGCCCCCCCCGCCCCCTCAGTGTGAAGGCCCCCCCCCAGCGTGAAAGCCCCCCCCCTCAGTGAGAAGACCCCCCCTCAGGAAAACTTAGTTAGAAAACTAGTTAAACAGCTAAAGACTGAAGAGGATATGATACAAAGTTGATAGAAAATAATTAGGGCTGGGCACGTTAACGCATTAATAACGCGTTAACGCACTGCTTCCTTAACGCCGACAAATATTTTCGTCAGTCACCCCCCCCTGGCTTAACGGGGCACAATTCAGCCTGACTGACTTTATCCTGTCTGCGCTGTCTGCGGTCCGAGATAGAATGAAGTTTGAGGAAGTGTGTGCTCATAACAAACTTCGTTTTTCATCTGCTCTGCTCTTGCTGGTGTGTGTGTGTGTGTGTGTGTGTGTGTGTGTGTGTGTGTGTGTGTGTGTGTGTGTTTGTGTGTGTGTGTGTGTGTGTGTGTGTGTGTGTGTGTGTGTGTGTGTGTGTGTGTGCATTTTCCTATCCTTGTGGGGACCAAATGTCCCCACAAGGATAGGAAAATCTGCTCGATGTGCCTTGTGGGACCTTCTTCAGGTCCTAATGAGGAGAAACAGTGTTTTCTTGACCATGTTGTTACTGAAAAAGTAAAAGTCAAAAACCTTTCTTCAGGGTTAGGCTGTGTTGTGGTTTGGGTCAGGGTCAGGGTTAGGGGCTAGGAAATGCATGATGTCCTCACAAGGATAGAAATACAAACCTGTGTGTGTGTGTGTGTGTGTGTGTGTGTGTGTGTGTGTGTGTGTGTGTGTGTGTGTTGGGGGGGTCGGTGGTGGCAATCTTGGTAAAGACCTGGTATGAATTGTAAAATTATTATTGTAAAATTAGTAGTTATTTAATGTAACTCCAGTTCTATGAGAAAGTGTGTGCCCACCTACGGGCTCCGCTATTGGTACGCCTCTGTGACGCAGCCAATCCACTGAGACAACAGAAAACTCGACGCACCAATCCCCGCCGCGTGATGGCGCAGCACCACGCCCCTCGCCGAGGGTATATCCCGAGCCAGCGGCGGTCGCTCTCCCTTCTTCTGAATTCAGCCAAGTAAGGGAAGCAGGCAGCTGGGCCAGCAGGTAGGCGGGCTCGCATACGCTCGTAGGACTGGAGTTACGTTTAGTAACTACTAATTCTACTTCGTGATATGCTAAGCCCGCCTACGGGCTTCACTATAGAGTATTTGCAGTCACGTGACCCGGAAGTTGGCAACCGGAGGACCGCCACCATGTTGGAAGGAAAACAAACCGTGATACGCACTGTCATCCATAGAGAGGAGTGCACTTCGTTGTTCTTTAATGTTGAAACCGTCGACTGATAAGGAGTGTCGGGATGTTGCTGTGTTGTCAGATGAAGTGGACAATCTTGACGTAACACACCAAAGACCGGTACCGGGAGGAACTATGGATTTCAGGCTGCAGCAGGACCCGTATGCAGGGCCGAGACTCCAGAACTCCCGTCTGCAGGACGCGGATATTTACTGTTTTCTAACCGACAGTTCTTCTGCGTACAAGAGCCTGGATTCCTACAAGTATTTTTTTTTTTCTGGCTTTGTGGGAGCGCCGGGACAGCATCGAATCGACAACACGGACAACGTTCCTGTAAAGTCTAAGGTGTGTAGATCTGCTAACTTACATGTCAGAGTTAAACTCCAGGCCAAAATGGACTTGTTCATCTTGTAATGGTGCGTTCACACCGGACGCGTCGCGGGCGTCGTCGACGCTTGCGACGCCTCGAAGCTGACGCTTGTGACACTTCAAGCACGACGCTGGATACCAGGTGGTCACAAAGCTCGCGACGCTCGCGACGCTCTTGACACGCGTCAGTTTATTGGCGCGCTGGAGGCTGATTTCTGTTTCCAGCTATGGCGGATCGCATCAGGAGAGCGGCTTGGCTTTATTTTTTTAAATAAAGCTAGACCGCGTCGTCATCGGAAAAGTCGCTATTGGCTGGTCTGCTCCTCTCTGCTTTGACTGCAGCAGGGGGCGCTGCTGAGACTGACCGCTGTGAGAGCTTTGGGACGGGGGAGGGGCTCACGCAGCACCCGCTGCTCATTGAGGACAGCAGCGAGACGTCCTGTCACGTCTCCAGAGCACCAGAAAAGGTTGCTAGATTTGTCGCTAGTTGCTTTTGACAAAAAAACGTCGCCAAGAGGCTTTGGAAAGTCGCCAGATTTAGCGAGAAAGTCGTCAAGTTAGCAACACTGGCCGGCCCGCATCGGTGCTCGGATCACTCGTAGTGACGTAGCAGCGGAGGGATCGTCTCTGATTGGTTGACGCTCAGCGGCAGCGCGTCGAAAGTTCAGTTTTCCCAACTCTCAAAAAGCGACGCTCACTGTAAGGGACGGACTACTTTGGTGGTTGCCATGGGGACATAAAAACTCTGGGCGTGGGTAGCCGATGAGAGGAAGAAGGGGGCGGGTCAGGAAGAGACGGGGATGGCGGTAAAGGGAGCGAACGGCGTGAGGAGCCGAGCCCCAGCCTCGCTGTTTTGAGGTTCGGAGAGGCGGTTCAGCTTTGTGGCCGGGAGCATCACAAAACCGTGGGCGCGCCTCGGACGGGCGTGTGGTGGGCTCCTGGCGAAGCTGCCTCGAGAGGACGCCTCAGGCTGACGGCGAAGTGTTTGGAGCGCCGCCATTGAAAGTTTCCGGATGAAGCGCTCATGCGGAAGTGACTGAGAGCGGGCCCGGAGCGGAGCCCGTCCGGTTACTGAACGCCGAGCTGAGTGTGGAGTGAACCGAGGACGAGTGGTGCATCTGGCGGAGGATAGGCAGACGCCGAGTCTCCCGCAGTGTAAACCCGCCGCAACCCGCCCAGAGATCCCGAGTGTGTGTGGCAGAGCTACCGGAGAGGACGGCAGGCTGCAGGGGGCGCCGCGTGCGTGGCTAAAGTGGAATATAATTAAACACAGAGTTGTTCCCTGCCATTCGGCTGTCATCTCAGCGACCATCTCTTTTACCTGCTGCACCTTGATTCATGTTTACTGTGGAGTCCAGAGGAAAAAAGGTACTGTTTTTGTCTTTCTTATTTGAACCGCTATATCAGGAGCTGACGGAGGAACTATTGCACTGTAAAACAAGTGCACTGTAAAACAAACGGGACCAAGTAAAGTCAGCTGTTCTTTCATCAGCCCTAAGGATCTATAAAAGACTTTGGTAACACTTTACTTGAAGCCCCTCTTTATAACACATTATAAGTAGTTATAAACACTAATACATGATCACAATGCTTTATAACTCACGATACAGCAGTATACAGCATAGGATTAAGGTTAGGGTTAGGGTTAGGGTTAGGGTTAGGGTTTGGTCCTGGCATTGTGATCATCTTTGAATGTTTATAACTACAGCTACACATGTTATAATGGCATTATAATGCTTTATGAATGTACTTATAATGTGTTATGCAGGGGGGCTTCAAGTAAAGTGTTACCAAGACTTTCTTTGGATTAATTCTTTTGGTTAAGAGGACTGTGTGACTGAAACATCTGAATCAACAGGTTTGTGGTGAACATTTATGCTTAACTGTTTATCTTCTCCTTTGAGTGGGTTGAATTTATTATTGTGTATTTGAGATTGGTGAAATCTTATTTGTCAATTGTGTGATTCTGTCTGTAAAACCCACTAGCTGGGTAAAAATTACTGGAGTTCAGCCACTTGGCGTTAAAGCATTTCATGGGTCAATACCTCGAGGTATTCTTTTGAGGGTATTTTGTTTTGAAGGTGTTTTTGAGGTAATTTTTTGAAGATACTTTTGTTGGGGATTTTTGGTGTTTCTAAAACTTCTCCTAATTCATTTTATTTACCTTGTGTTGGTTTTTCTTATTGATAATATTATCCCTCTTCCTGAGCATTCTAACAAACTGAGGATAATTTATCATTTCACTGAGGTCCTTAAATAAATCCCTGGTTAATGTTCCAGTCATTCAGTTGTCTGAATTCTTGTGCTGCTCTGAAGTGGGGGCACCCCGCCTTTTCTGGTTTGGAGTAAGGTAGAAGAGTATCGTGCCAGTGTAACTTTGGTCCAGAGTGGTCTCCGCTTTATTCAGGTCCTAGATATTAATTTTCCTAGACCAGAGGCCAAACCAGAGAGGTATCCACATACTTACTGTTGTAGGTACAGGGGTTTCTAGCGCTAAGGGGTAAAGACCAGATCTTGCGCTCCTTTAGCCTTTCAGGGTGGCCTTCGTCGTTCCCCCACCTAGCGGGATTATTCTCCGTTACATCACGACGCTCCTGACGCCGGGGACGCGGGTCGTGGGCGTCGATGCTCGAAACGCTCGAAAAGCGACGCTCATGACGCTCCTGATGCGCCGCCCCGCCGCCCGCCGCTCCACGACGCTCGTCCACCATAGACTTTGCATAGAAAAGCGCCGCTCATGACGCTTGCGACGCGTCCGGTGTGAACGCACCATAAATACTCACAATCGGCTCTTAAAGGGATAGTTCAGGATTTTTGACATGAATCTGTGTGGCATCCCAGTCAGCAGTGTTGTTCATTCACACAGACTGACCCCTGACCCCTGACAGCATCCAGTGAGCGGAGATCCTGTCCGGTTTAGGTCCAGAGGAAAGTAGTCCGGCAAGTTTGCTGGGGGCACGAAAATAAAGCGTTTTTCTTCTCAATCCAATATGTGTTCGAAAGAGTGATATATTTGCATCACAAAACCGTTGTCCCACAAAAAGTCAGACCTCGTAAACGCTTGGCACTATTTTCTCTCCCTTCATATCACTCCACGTCGTCTCCAGCTGCAGGCAGTGCAGAGATGCTAACAGCTAGAGCTAGAGCTAGCTAGCTCTTTCCTCGCGGTAAACAAAGTGAAACCAGCGCGGCTGCCTCCAAAGAAACCATGCAGTAAATGCTTCAACTGCTTCAAGTGCGATTGGTCAAAGGAGCTGCCATCAAGTTGCAGAAGAGGTGCCACTACCCCCCCGCCCCCCCTTTATTTTTTTTGGGTCAACTCAGTCAGTGGTACATAAGTGCTGGGTTTTGGACCACCTGACCTATTCTACCTCAAAGGTGGAGTCGGATTAAGTCCCTAGGTATTCTCTGAAAAATTGAGTCTTCAGTTGTCTCTTGAAAGTAGAAGAGGACTTGACAGAACTCCCTGCAGCACCACATCTTTGCAGAAACACTTCACCTGAACTCCACACAGCAAAACAGCAAATTCTATAGTGTTGATTTCCCAGTGTAAAACATTTGGAGTTATGGGTGTTAAACTGGGTGTTGTTTTCACACCTGCCGTGCTGATAAAGCTCTGGCGGTGGAGCTGTTTCAGGGTGTCAAGTGACTACACTCCCGCCTGAGTTAAACTCCGGGGCCCTCATTTATCAAACGGTCGTACGGCGGTATATGGGCGTACGCCTGTCATACGACCATATGGAAGACGACTTCGGCATTTATCAATATGATCGTGATCATTCGGAAAGATGAAATCTCACGACAGGTCTGACATCGTGGAGCAAGTTTCAGTCAGTGTGGTTTTCTGACTGTAATGGCTCCAGTTTCAGTGTTCATGTCATGTGTGGAAATAAATTATAAGGCGTCTCTGTCAGAAGTACCGTTTGACATGTGTATTGGAGCCTGCATGTGTCCTGGTTTTATGATACTTACAAGGTAAAAACATGAAAATAATATAACAATAATCTGGATAACTCCACTGTGTTTCTCCACTGATCACAGATGATGAGGCTACAGTCCAGTGAGACTGGATCAATTAGAAATAACTGCATGAGATGTTTTTATTTTTCAGCATATCAACAAATCTGTTGATTATTTCAGACCTTAAGTGTGTAAATTCGGAGTGATGAGGAGAGCAATACCACTGCTGGTCATTTTTTTTAACGAATTTCATTTAGTCGGGAGTCGAAAAAAATGCAGTTTAGCGTCTGACAATTAGAACCAAAAAGCAGCAAAGCACAGAGTGAGCTTCTTCGTGTAACACTAATTCAACTTTTATGGGTTATTTACAGTCCTGACAGCAAGCTGGAGCAGCAGTCAGACATTAGCCGCTGTGTTAGGAGCCCCGCCCACCTGTCAAACAGGAAATAATGAGTGGAAAATCCGCTTTGTCAGTCAGGACGGGAAAACGAGTTGAATTCTCTTTTTTCGTTTTTGCCCAAAAATGAAAAAGCGAGAAAATGGCCCATTTATTGGAATCTGATGATGTCAATTTAACAGAAACTCAAACTGACAAAAGGTACCTCGTCCCTTCAGGATGGTGACATTGTTTTCTCCACCAGCACACCTCAAAGAGCAGTGTCCGATGCGGCTATTATTATACAATATAGCCATTGTAATGAGAAGCTTGGACGCTGTTGTGTGTCTTGAATGATATTTTATTCGAACAGTGGCAAAAAATAAAAGAAATCACATTTATTACAGCCCCAGAGGGAGGAAGTGAATAAAACCTGTTAAAAGGGTGTCCGCCCGTATGCGACGCTCCTTAGAAAACAGCGAACGCACCCGTATACAAACAGGGATCATCTGATTGGTCAGAGCGAGCCGGCTTTCTATTGGTTGACAGCGTTGATACACGAAAAATCCGAGAGCAGAGCAGAGATCCGTGAGCACAAGTTCCGTGAGAGCAAGAGGAGGAGTTTGAGTGTGAGCGCAGGAAATCTGCGCGAGCAGCGTCGTAACCGAGCGCGAGGACACAGTTTGAGCACGCAGAGCAAATTTGAGCGTGAGAGCAGAGTTCTGAGAGACAATACCACGGAATCCCAGAATGAAATCGATAAATGCTGCTCTCAAATCAATTTAAAATGCTCTTGAATTTTGACAGGGATTTCACTCCATACGCCTGTTGTTGGACGGGATTCTCTGGATGAAATTCCCAGAGCAGCTTTGAGCTCTTTTCTTTATTAAAGAGAATGCTGGTATTATTTTTGTATTGTGTCCTCACCACTTATCTCTCGCTCTGTCCTACTGGTTCTGTGTGTGTGTGTTGCTCTCCCTCTGTGTGTGTGTGGTGCATTGTGAGTGTGAATGGGCTCAGTGGTGTGAGGGATTAGCATGAGAATAGTGTGTGTGTGCTGGAAGGATTGTCCCATGGAGCTGTTGTGGAGCAGCTCTGTCCCTCGTCCTCGCAGCAGTCCCGTCGTCCTCCTCGTGTCTCTCTGGACAGAACTGGTGCCAGCATGGAGAACCAGCACACCTTCCTGTACTTTGCGTACGGCAGTAACCTGCTGAAGGAGCGGCTGCAGCTGAGGAACCCCTCGGCCACCGTGCACTGCGTGGCCAGACTCAAGGTACGCTCCAAACAGCTGCCGGACATCTGGCCCGAGTCCCCGATGGCTCACGGTCTCTGTGTCTTCTCAAGGACTACAGGTTGGTGTTTGGGAACCATAAAGGCCTGGCCAGTGACCGCTGGCATGGCGGTGTGGCCACGATCGAGCAGAGCCCGGGAGATGAGGTGTGGGGAGTGGTGTGGAGGATGAACATGTCTGACCTGGAGTCTCTGGACAGGTACTGTCCTCCACACATCCCCTCATGGACTCCAGCATCCACAAGGAGGACTGACTTCTTCCTCGTGTGTGTGTGTGTGTGTGTGTGTGTGGTCAGTCAGGAGAACGTGATGTTGGGTGCGTACAGCCCCGTGGAGCTGTCAGTGAGGATGAGCGGTCAGGACCTCCACTGCCGGACCTACATCATGAACAGCTGTGTGTACGCTCCTCCGTCACCTCAGTACCTGAAGGTGAGTCTCAGCAGAAACTCATTTCACAAACATTCCTGGCTGTCTCCCACTGCGTCGGTCCGACAGGGAATCATTTCAATTTAAAAGCAAGAAGTCAAACAAAATGTCTGAAGTGTGAGGACAGCGGTGTGGACAGAGCCGCTCCAATCCGTCCCCGACTGCAGCACATGTTCACATCCCATGGTGGATCCAACACACACCTCTGTGTTTCTAGAAGGTGAATTCAGAGGAAAAACTGCCAGTCTGAAACCAGCTGAGACTAATGACTGTAGGAACAAAGATAACAACAGGAACAGCCTCACATTTCAGATCCCGATACGGTTCTGCGTCAGGCCGTCTGGAAAACCACCGTGCTGACAGGAAACCGATCAGAGACACTTCATGGAAACAGCTTTCCAAACGTCTTGAGGGAAACAGGAGATGAAGAATCAGACCGGATGATTCAAAGTGTTTGTCAGAATGATTCCACCATCGTCTGCATATGTTGAGAACATTTCTTCATCCAGACCGTGAGTGGACCTCCAGCATGGAGGAGCACGGAGAACAGGCGCTGACGGCCAAACACTCCATCAACTCCTGGCCTGCCATGCAAACTCAAAATTCCATTGTGTCAATTAACTATGAGTTGGACAAACTCATAACCAACAAAACTTGACCACTGAAATTCTCCACTGGATTTAAGGTAGAGACAACATTTTAGCAGGGTCCAGCAGTCCAGACACATCCTCCAAAGTCCTGATGAAGCTACAGAGCTCTCTGAAACAATGCTGCCAAAGATCTGAAAGCAAAAATCTATCAGAGAGGTTGCACCACTGCAGGTCGTCTTCTTCTTTTTAGCTGCATCACACTTGAAGTGTGTGCGGAGGATTGAGCCAGGAGTGGAACCACGCTCAACAGGAGCGTTGAAATAAGATGTTTCTAGAGACCAGATGGACTCCAGCTTCTCAGGAGACTCGATGGGCGCTGAGACACCACCAGCACCGGGAAGCTGAGCTGGCTGTCCCGCAGTCCGCTTCGCAATATCTGAGAATGAAGTTCTTCACTAAAAGTCCTTCGGAGCCAGCTGAGGAAACGTCGCCATGACAACAGAAATAACAACTATAACATCTCCCGCTTCACTGCTGAATCAGAAACAATGCTTTCAGAGGTGTGTGTGTGTGTGTGTGTGTTTCTTCTCTGGATTGTTCTGTAGATCATGTGGCAGCAGCACACCTTTGTCTTCTACACACTCTCGTTTTGTTCCCTGTTGTGCAGCGTGAGCTGTGTGTGTTCACACACACTGTGTGAGTCCTGTGAAGTGAACAGACATAATGGAAAACCTGAACTTCAAACTGACAAATTCACCTGCTAATGCTAATCTGTTCCTGAATGCTGAAACTGAACAGCGCGCGCGCGTGTGTGTGTGTGTGTGTGTGTGTGTGTTCAATTAGAAAAACTGATCCCATGTGGTCCCCTGCTCTTTATTTGTTGTTGTCGTTTGTATTTTCTTCTTTGTTTTTAATTTTAGTTTAATTTTTTGTTCAAAAATAATTAATTAATTACTTAAAGGACCTGTATCATGCAAAATCCACTTTTTTAAGGTTTTCAGCATGCCACAAAGTTGATTTCCCTTTCAAACCACCCCAAAATGTTATTTGCCTTCTTCCACACATGTCTGAGTAATCTCTGTCAGTCTGCTGCTCTCTACAGCAGCCCCTCCCTTCAGGTAGAAAACAGCTCGTTTGAAACTCTTCAAACCAAAGTACGTCACAAAGTTGAACACCCCGCCCCCCGCAGACAACACCCCACTCTCCTCTGACCAGCAGCAGCTGATTCGCATTTTCCACTGAGGAGACCCCCCCCCCCCCAGAGTCTGGAGGGTCTGAAGGGTCTGGAGGGTCTGAAGGGTCTGGAGGGTCTGAAGGGTCTGGAGGGTCTGGAGGGTCTGGAGGGTCTGAAGGGTCTGAAGGGTCTGGAGGGTCTGGAGGGTCTGGAGGGTCTGGAGGGTCTGAAGGGTCTGGAGGGTCTGGAGGGTCTGGAGGGTCTGGAGGGTCTGAAGGGTCTGGAGGGTCTGGAGGGTCTGGAGGGTCTGGAGGGTCTGAAGGGTCTGAAGGGTCTGAAGGGTCTGGAGGGTCTGAAGGGTCTGGAGGGTCTGAAGGGTCTGAAGGGTCTGAAGGGTCTGGAGGGTCTGAAGGGTCTGAAGGGTCTGAAGGGTCTGGAGGGTCTGAAGGGTCTGGAGGGTCTGAAGGGTCTGGAGGGTCTGAAGGGTCTGAAGGGTCTGAAGGGTCTGGAGGGTCTGAAGGGTCTGGAGGGTCTGAAGGGTCTGAAGGGTCTGGAGGGTCTGAAGGGTCTGAAGGGTCTGAAGGGTCTGGAGGGTCTGAAGGGTCTGGAGGGTCTGAAGGGTCTGGAGGGTCTGAAGGGTCTGGAGGGTCTGAAGGGTCTGAAGGGTCTGGAGGGTCTGGAGGGTCTGAAGGGTCTGGAGGGTCTGAAGGGTCTGGAGGGTCTGAAGGGTCTGGAGGGTCTGAAGGGTCTGAAGGGTCTGGAGGGTCTGAAGGGTCTGCGCTTGGTGAGTTTCTAACAGGAAAAGACGTTTTCGTGTGTGTTTGTGTGTAGAGAAGCTAGAGCTAAAGAGCTAAAGCTAACCCTTAGAGAAGCTAACGCAGCTCCGATTGGTTGAAGTAGCTGTCAGTCAAAGTCCACAGGGGGAGAGGCTGGATCTTCAGTGAAACAGAGCGTTTTCTCTTCCGAGTTTCAGAATTAGCCCCAGAAAATCTTTTATTTCACTTTTCCTTAGCGCCAAAAATAAACTATTACCATGTTAATGCTAATAATAGGGTTTGGACTAGCAAAAGAAGCATGATACAACCCCTTTAATTAATGAATGAATTAATTCATTCATTCATAATGTGACATTTATTTTCAATAATATCAATAAGATGACATCGTTCAGACTTTTCAAATCGCCGACAGTTCTGGAAGCGTGAGCAGAGCTGAGCCTGTGAAGAAAATCACCCTGCTGTTTCAGGCGCAGGCATCCTTCAAATTCTATGGTTTCATTTCCTGTTCCAAGATACCAGCAGCGAGGAGGCTCTGGACGGGAGGAGCCTCAGATCACTCTCTGAGCAGGGGGTCCTCAGAAGTTTCAAGTATCACTCCTCCATTATCAGGGGAAGGACAGTAACTTTAGACTGAAACTATCCTGCATCAAAAACCACATCTGGAGCAGATGCCTGAGGAACCTCAGCTGGCCCCACTGGGTGTGGAGGAGCAGCTGCTGTGCCCCTCCCTGGTGACGTGGCTCCTCCTCCCTGGTGACGTAGCTCCTCCTCCCTGGTGACGTGGCTCCTCCTCCCTGGTGACGTGGCTCCTCCTCCCTGGTGACGTGGCTCCTCCTCCCTGGTGACGTAGCTCCTCCTCCCTGGTGACGTGGCTCCTCCTCCCTGGTGACGTAGCTCCTCCTCCCTGGTGACGTAGCTCCTCCTCCCTGGTGACGTGGCTCCTCCTCCATGGTGATGTGGCTCCTCCTCCCTGGTGACGTAGCTCCTCCTCCCTGGTGACGTGGCTCCTCCTCCCTGGTGACAGAGCTCCTCCTCCCTGGTGACGTAGCTCCTCCTCCCTGGTGACGTAGCTCCTCCTTCCTGGTGACGTAGCTCCTGCTCAGATCCCTCCCACATTCAGATCAACGGGGCCCTCAATACGATGGACATTATTTCAATGAGGAGCAGAGATGGGGGGGGTACCCGCCTGGATGGGAGTGGCCAATGCGGTGGGGAAGTGGGGGGGGCCATGTGCCTGGAGTCCTGATGTGAGGGGTAGTGGGGGGGTTTCAGTGGGCGGGGGGGAGGGGGGGGTGGCGGGCATTGCCTGGAGCCCTGATGTGGGGGGCAGTGGGGGGGCCATGTGCCCGGAGCCCCTGTCTGTTGAAGATGTGGAAGAAGTCCACAGATTAGGATTTCTAATGATGGTCTGCCGTCGACGGGAGGATGCTCTGGCCCGTTCCTCTGGAAAATGAAGACCAGCCAATAATGTCACTCCACAGCTGGAGGCCTCGATCAACAAGTGGCTCAAAGGAGAGAAGAACCGCTACGGTAGTCTGGAAGGACCGTGGAGCTGGACTGACCTGTGAAGTGGACTCCGTCTCCTCTGGCTAACGACTCAGAGGCCTGATGGATATTCAGTAGGAACATGAAGCTGTTTTTTCTCCTACAGGCGCCAGAGGGTTTCAGGGGAGGCGCGGCGTGACAGAGAAGAAAAAACCCGTGTGGGCTTCTGAAGCAGCCGCGCCGTGTGTTCTGTGAGATTCCTCACCCAAACCCCCCCCCCCCCCCCCCCGCTGCTGGGGATGCGAATCGAGAACCGGTTCTTTTGTAGAACTGGTTCCTCATGTCTCGATTCCAAGGATTGGCTGTCTCCTGAACGGTTCCGCTTATCGGTTCCGCTGTGTGCGTGACGACGTACCATGCGCTCCGCGCATGCACTCCCAGCAGCCCCGGCGCCTGCGGTCCGCTCCAGCGCCGCTACAAAGCTGCAGACCGGAAACTTTCAGCAAGGATCCTGTTTCCTCACTCCGGAGCCGCTGCTTCAATCTAAACAGAAACAGGTCGGGTGCCAGATGGAAAGTAGATACGTGTTCCTAAATCAGTGATTTCAAAATAAAATCTGTGTCGTGTTTTTGCGTTCACATTGTTTCTTCTGGTAGAATATATGACAACGCCATCTAATCATTATCTGCATTAGAAGAATGAACGATGTTGTACTTACTCACTGTAGGAAAGTCAAACGACACCAAAATTGCACAAATCAAAGCTCCATGACCGGAGCGGCTGTGTTGCCAGGTTGGACAGGTTTCTGCACAATCAACTTCTGTTGAACCCGAGGTGGGTTGATGGAATGGCTATGTGTTTGTGACGTGTTCGGTCCGGTTTTTACGGTTTTAACGTGCATTTTCCACAGAGATGGAGGTTTGGACTGCTTTCTATTGTTGGACAGTTTTAATATTATATTTGGGGCAGATCTGGCAACCTCCATCAGCTGACAGCAGACACACTGAGGCAGTGTGAGTGACGTCGCTGCAGAGCTGGACCAGACAGGGGCATCCAGTGGGAGGCGGTGGAATCTGGTTCTGAGCTTCCCAGCCTGGCATCAGGAAGAAGCTCCAGAGTTCGGCTGGATTTCACACCAAAAGATGAAACTGGGGCGACTGGCAGCTGCAAAGTTTTCATGACATGGATATTTTTTTCTTCTGTTCAGGATGAAGATATTTAACACCTCACTCAATGAGAAGTGATAAGAGAATTGAAAATGGAATTGAAATCGCTAAATTCTTAACAATTCCCATCCCTACCGCCGCTCCCACGGTACGAGTGAGCACTCCCGGCATGTAAGGCTTTGGCCGTTGCGGATCTTGATTTTACTGGTTCATTATAATTCCATCCTGAATTGTGATTCCATGAGGGACGCAGTCAAATATTATCTTCCAACCCACATAACACATGTTGTGCTCCAGTGTTTTTACTTCAAATGGTTCCAACCAGATGTAGTGGTGAGCGCTTGGTGAGACAGCAGGAGCTGAAGGCCATTCCAGTGAGGGGCGATTCCCTGAGAAGAGAAGACAAAATGGTGAGATTTGACAGCACTGCTGGGCGGTGATGAAGTTCCCCTCGCTCCATGCAGGTGATCGTCATGGGAGCAGAGCAGAACGGGTTGCCTACGGACTACCAGGAGAAACTGCGAGCCATCCAAACCAACATGTACGAGGGTCCACTTCCCGTCTTGGCCGAAGTGGAGCGAGCCGGGAGACGAGCTGCAGAGAGGGAGCGCAGCGATCCACTGTGCCACTGAGCACAGTCCAGGAGCCTCCTCTAGAAACACTCTTTACACACAAAACGGGTCCTGAAGATGTGAACGCCACTTTGTATACAAACACTGTGATTTATAAAAATAAACTTGCCAGGAAATTTCTGCACTAAATGTCAGGTTTGATCTTTGCACATGAACGCTGGGAGAAGAGTGAGACTGACAGTGAGGTGGAGATCCGAAGCCTGATTTATTTCAGACATATCAAGCATTTCAAACACCAAGCCTACGGAGTTCTGGACGTGTTCTGTAAGTGAACCAGTAGGACCATGGCTGCATAGCAGTATGTTCGTCTGTCACACTTTCGTCCTCAGATGGTGTAGAGCAGTGGACAGCAGCACTGGTGGATTACTAGTGTTGAAACGGTGTGGAACAAACAGTTTAACTGCTGAGGAAGTACAGAAATCACAGATTGCACCAATGACACATCAGGATGAAAAGAGATTT
Organism: Salarias fasciatus; assembly: GCF_902148845.1. NCBI lineage: Eukaryota > Metazoa > Chordata > Actinopteri > Blenniiformes > Blenniidae > Salarias > Salarias fasciatus. The sequence continues at coordinate 27,953,769 of NC_043755.1, read as the reverse complement.
TAGGGACAGTGACAGGCCGCTGGGAGTCTGTGGGTTCCGCTGCAGGGATGATGCCAGCATGACCAACATTCCCATGTTTTAATTCTAGAATGAAGAGAACAAACAGACGGCCTCTCTGGCTTTGCTGCAGACCGTCTGCTGCCAGCCTGCCGTCTGCTCGTCTGCTCCTGAGACGCTCTCTGGGTCTTCTGTGGGTTCTGCCTGGCTGTTCTTCAGCGCTCTTTTAAGCCCTGGGAGAGTGAGGTGGGGGGGGGGGGGGGGGGGGGGGGGGGGGTGACTAATTTCTCACACCTGAGAGCAGTCATTCCCCACACTCTCTCTCCCCAGCCTGCTCCAGCTCCTCCTCTCTGCCACACATCCAAGATTGTCCCCACCCCGCCCCGCCTCGCCCTGCACCACCCTGCCCCGCCCTGCACCACCCTGCCTCGCCCCGCCCCACCCCGCCTCGCCTCTCCTCACTATCAGGTTTCTGGCGACCGGCTCTTTCCAGAGGGAACGACCCGTCAGTCTGATCCCACTGACAACATGTTCGTCCACATCCAGAGCGGCCAGCCGAGGAGGCTCAGGCGTCTGTTTAGGACGCCTCCTGGACACCTCCCTGGGGAGGAGTTCTGTGAGTGAGATAAGCTCATAAAATGAGTAGGACGTTTGTTTCTTTATTACTCTATCGCAAAAGATAAACTTCAATCGAAAACAAAATGTCGATCAAAGCTAAAGAAAAGTGTTTGGAGTGTTTCGACTTCGTTTTGGCATTCAAACACCTTTTTTTCCGATCGAAGTGAAAAAAGTTTTGAGGCCTATTTTTGCGATTGAATCATTTTGACACAAACGTCCCGCAGTGGGCGGAGCTTCTCCATTGGTCGGGCATGTTTGAGTGACAGGTGTCCACACCAATGAGAATCTCTCCAGAAGAAGCTAGAAGCTAGCTACTTGCGTGTGCGGGGAAGTCACTGTTTTCTATTTATACATCCGTGATCTATACGCATCCACCTTTCCGAAGGACTGCCTTCAGTTTTCAAAGATGACGTTAGGCTACGTTCAGGCTGCAGGCTGAAGTGACCCAAGTGATCCGATTATTTTGCCCCGATGCGACCTGGATCGGATCTTTTCATGACAGTCTGAACAACACAGATCCGATTTTTTCAAATGCGTCCCACGCCACTTGGACATGTGGTCCTAAATCCGATTCGTATCTGATCTTTTGCCATGCGACTTCAGTCTGAACGGTCAGGTCGCATTTATCTGACCTACATATCACGATATGGGGCGCCGAAGACGTGTGTCTTACCGTGAGTGTTAAAAAAAAAGGCGCTCGCAGGCGTACATTAAGGTAGTTCTTGTCATCCGAAAATTATTAATGACCTCCGTATCATTAAAGCCTCTCATCACTGTCCCACCACTCCTGCTGCGTTTCTCTGGACGGACGTTGCTGCCGCTGTCTCACAAAACGCCATGGCCAAAAACTCGGCTCTCTTCCTTCTCAACCTTCTTCTTAAAATCAGGTTGTAAATGTTTTGCTCCGGTTGGACAGCAACGTCAGGATGGTAAAATACGCTGCACCGCTATCGTCTATGTTTACTTCCGCAAACACTGAAGCTTCTTCTCCCTCTATGGAATAATGGCAGGAGCACACCGCCACCTACTGTATCTCTTGGTGAATGTAAATGTCCTCTTCTGCGCATGCGGGACACTGTTGGGTGGTATTTCAGTTCAGACGGGAGATCACATACAAGTCGCATTTTATTACAAATGTGAACGAACTTGCAAAAAAATCCGATTTTACAAAAAAAATCAGAATTTAGCATTAAGCCCTGCAGTCTGAACATAGCCTTAGATGCCTTTTCAAATGTACGAGGGGGTACCCAAAAGAAACAGGAATTTGGTCAGAAAACAATAATAATAATGAGTTTGGACTTCTGGCCGTCAGATGTGCTGCAGGTAAGCCTCGTGCACATCTGTGAGAAAGCTGAGCTCCCAGAGTGACGTTTATTTTTAATTGACTTTCATTACCGCCCTGGGTCAAACTGCTGTTCTTCTTCCCTATATTTATTTAAAAATTGTGTTTTTAATATTCTTTTAAATATGCCTATGGTTTTACTTTTCTTTAATTCATCTGCTAAACTGTTCCATATTTTAACTCCTGATATTGACAAACACATACTTTTTAGTGTTGTTCTGGCATGATGTATTTTAAAGTTCAGCTCCCCTCTTAAAATAACCTCCTTCTCTTTCCGTAAACAGATTTCTTATGTTTTCTGGAAGTAAATTATTTCTCGCTTTGAATATTATTTGTGCTGTTTTAAACTGGATCATATCTTGAAGTTTCAGAGTTTGTAATTCTAGAAAAAAATCTGTTTGTGTGGTCTCTGAATCCTGCTTTATGGATGAACCTGATGGCTCTTTTCTGCATTTTAATCAGTGTTTGGAGATGACTTTTATATGTGTTTCCCCATACCTCTAGGCAGTATGACAAGTATGGCAAAGTTAATGCACAATATAAGATATAAAGTGCTCTCTGGCTGAAAATTTGCCTTGTTTTTCCCAGGACGGCAATGCTCCGTGCCAACTTCCTCTGAACGTATTTGATATGTGGCTTCCAGCAGATTTTGTGGTCTAGAATTACACCAAGGAATTTGATTTCATTAACTCTTTCTATATTAACATTGTCAATGTTTAATTTTACATTTACATTTATACTTCTATGTCCAAATAACATAAAATTTGTTTTGTTCAGATTTAAAGACAGCTTATTTGCTTTAAACCATCAGTTAACATTATTCATTTCCATTGTAATTACCTCCAAAAGCTGCTGTAATTCCTCACCACAGTAAAAAATATTTGTGTCATCTGCAAATAACACAAATTTTAATACCTTGGACACACGGCAAATGTCATTTATGTACATTATAAATAGTTTTGGTCCCAAGACTGATCCTTGAGGGACCCCACAAGTGATGTCTCATTGTCTACAAACATCTCATTGTCTACACAACTTTGTATTCACGGCAACAATTTGTTTGGTTCCGGCTTCCGGGTCGCTGAGAGTGCATGCAGCATGCAGCATGCAGCACGCAGCACGCAGAGCGGAGTTTGGAAAGCAAACGCGGGTGGAAAAGAGAATTAAATCGGCCAGAACAGTTGTGATCAGTCCAGAACCAGAGAACTGGACCGTGGACGTCTGGTTGATCTCCATCAGATAACACCGCGGGGTAAAAACGTCTCGGATAGCCTGTGGATCGACAGCGTGTAGCTGTAGGCTAGCTTCCAGAAGTCAACGGAGCGTAGCCGGTTAGCCACCGAGCTAAACCATCGACGAGATCCAGGCGCTGAGCACGTCCCCACTCAGAAATACTCCCGTAACGGCGCTACGAAACCAGCGACATGCCGCCGAAGAAAGCCGGTGCTATATTGGAGGATGAACTGGAGGAGATAAAAAAATCTCTTATCTCCCTGACTACAGAGATGCAGAAAATCTCAACACAGCAAGTGACTATAATGAATCTCGCGCTCGAGGTGAAAGAACTAAGGAGACAAAATGAAGAAAAAGATAAAAGAATAACATCCCTTGAGAATCGACTGGCAGATTTGGAACAATATACCCGAGTAAATGATCTCATCATATCTGGTCTGGATGTGAAACCGCGGACCTATGCCAGGGCTACTGCAGCAGCAGGACGGAGCTCAGCGAGGAGGAGCTGGAGACGGTGGAGCAACAGGTGATCCGGTTCATGCAGAACAAAGGAATCAACATGGACAGTAAGGACATCGAAGCCTGCCACACTCTGCCTCGTAAGGACAAAATGTTAAAACCAAGCATAATACTGAGATTCATAAACAGGAAACAAAAAACAGCGATACTGAAGCAAGGACGGAAATTGAGAGGGACAAATGTATATATGAATGAACATCTAACAAAGAAAAACTCTGACATTGCGAGGCAGGCTCGATACTTACAGAAACAGAACAAGATTCAAGCTACGTGGACATCCAACTGCAGAGTGTTTGTGAAACTAAACGGACCACCTGAGCAGGCTAAAGTTCTTCTGATCAAGGAGTGCTCTGAACTGGACACATACATATGAGTAGGTAACAATAACTTGTCACTATGACAGCTATTTCTCCTACTGACTCGTCCTCATCTGATGATTTCAAACCTATGGACATATTAAATGATGTGGATCCCGATGTTCATTCATTTTCTGCCGCTGCTCCCTTTCGGGGTCGCGGGTGCCGATCCCAGCTGCTGTGGGCGAAGGCGGGGTACACCCTGGACCAGTCGCCAGTCTGTCGCAGGGCTGACATGTAGAGACAGACAACCATTCACTCACGCATTCATACCTAGGGGCAATTTAGGGTGACCAATTAACCTACCATGCATGTTTTTGGACCGTGGGAGGAAGCCGGAGTACCCGGAGGGAACCCACGCACACACGGGGAGAACATGCAAACTCCACACAGAAAGGCCCCAAGCCCCGGCCGGTATTTGAACCCAGGACCTTCTTGCTGTGAGGCAAGAGCGCTAACCACCACGCCACCGTGCAGCCCAGGATCCCGATGCTAAGTTATTATGGAAGTAAACATCGGATCCCGATGTTTACTTCCATAATAACATAACACATTCTTGTAAATATTACCAGGATGAACAAATTGGAGTGCTCGATAAGTCAGATAACTTTTCCATAATCCACTTAAATTGTCGGAGTCTGTATGCGAACTTTGAACATGTTAATGAGTACGTGAACAAGCTTGATATAAACTTCAATATAATTGCTCTATCAGAAACGTGGATCAATGAAAGCAGACATGGAAATTTCCAGTTAGAAAATTATCAAATGTACAATCAAAATAGGAGTCATAAATCAGGTGGTGGTGTTGCCCTCTATGTGCAGAATAATTTGAATGCACGACTGGTAAAAGATATGACTGTAGCAGTGGATCATGTGTTTGAATGTGTCACGGTGGAGATTCTCGTGGAGAAAAAGAAAAATATGCTTATATCTTGTATTTATAAAGCGCCGGGTGCGGATATGGATGATTTCATTGAGTATATGGAAACTATGTTCGCAAATAACAATCACAAAGATATCTTTATATGTGGGGACTTCAATATTGATTTATTAAAAGTAAAATCACATGGTCCTACAGAAAAATTCATGGACACTATGTATAGCCTGTCATTATACCCAGTAATTACGCGCCCTACTAGGGTCACCGCGCACTGCGCTTCCTTAATTGATAATATATTTACTAATATTCTGGAATTTAAAATGACAGGCGGATTATTAATCAATGACATTAGTGATCACTTACCGATTTTTGTATTCGAAAAAATAAGAGCAAAAACAAATACTAATAACATAACCATGAAAAGTATCAGACAGAGATCACAACATGCAATAGATGCCTTTAACCAAAGCTTGTCAGAACAAAATTGGGATGACGTACTAAGAGAAAAAGATGTAAATAAGGCGTATACATGTTTCATTGACACATTCAAACACCTATATGACTTACATTGCCCTGTAATAATGCACACATCCTCACAAATGAAAAAATCTTGCCCATGGATGACGAAGGGATTATTGAATGCGTGTAGGAAGAAAAACACACTATACAAAATGTTTCTACGGAAAAGAACACCTGAATCTGAAACCAAGTATAAAAAATACAAAAATAAATTGACTAGTATAATTAAAACCTGTAAGAAAGAATACTATAGAGATTTGATAGAAAAACATAAATGTAATATGAAAAATCTGTGGTCTGTTTTAAATAACGTCATGAATAAGGACCGCCAAAGTGTCTCTTTTCCTGACTACATGATAAAAGATGGAGGAAAAATAACAAATGTTGAGTGCATGACTAACGCATTTAATGAATTCTTCGTCAACATTGGCCCTCAGCTGGCATCCAATATTGTTGCTTCACATAATCGTGAAGCTCCAACAAAGGTTACTAATATTGTCCACTCTTTATTTATTAGTCCAACCAACAAAAATGAAATTATCGAAATAGTGCATGGGTGTAAAAATAAAAAAACCACGGATTATAATGAATTAGATATGACTATAATCAAAAAAGTAATACTGAATATAGTAAAACCCTTAACTCATATATTTAATGCTTCCTTTGTAACTGGAGAATTTCCTCATCTTATGAAAATAGCTAAAGTCATCCCAATCTATAAAAATGGAGACAGTCATCAGTTCACCAATTACCGTCCGATATCAATTCTTTCTCAATTATCAAAAATTTTGGAGAAGTTATTTGTTATACGCCTGAGAGGCTTCATAAATAAGCATAATATACTCAGTGACAGCCAGTATGGCTTTAGAAACAACAGGTCAACAGCTCTTGCGCTGATTGATCTCATAGAAGAGGTAACGGATAAAATCGACAGCAAGATGTATTCTGTGGGTATTTTCATAGACCTAAAAAAAGCCTTTGACACAATAGACCATAATATACTTTTGCACAAACTATATCTAAATGGAATCAGAGGAACTGCATATAATTGGTTGAAATCTTACTTAACAAACAGACAGCAGTATGTGCAGATAGGTGAGCATAGTTCAAGTTGGAGAAGCATAACCTGTGGTGTCCCCCAGGGGTCAGTGTTAGGACCTTTATTGTTCTTACTATACATAAATGATCTGTGTGATGTATCACCAAAACTAAAATTTATATTATTTGCAGATGATACTACAATAGTAGGCTCAGGCAAAAATTTGCAGCTCCTTGTGACTGAGATTACAGCAGAACTTTTTAAAATTAAAGAGTGGTTCAATAAAAATAAATTATCGCTAAATGTACTCAAAACAAAATTCATGTTATTTGGTAAAATCAAAGAAGACACTGAAACCCAAGTTAAAATAGATAATGTTGAAATAGAAAGAGTGAAAGAATACAAGTTTCTGGGAGTGATTCTGAGTCACAACATGAGCTGGAAGCCGCACATCAACAGTATCCGAACTAAGATGGCTAAAAACATCGCTATTATGAGAAGATGCAGACACCTTCTTGACCAAAAAGCTCTCCAAATCTTGTACTGCTCACTTGTCCTTCCTTACATCACGTACTGTGTAGAGGTTTGGGGAAATACCTACAGAAGCCACTTGGAGATTTTGTTCAGACTTCAAAAAAAATCTATCAGGATCATACACAACGTGGGGTTCAAGGACCATACAAACTCATTGTTCTTAAGATCTAGCCTTCTAAAACTTGAGGACTTAATACATTTGAAATCTCTGTTAATACTCTACAAGGCAAGAAACAATTTACTTCCCGGTAACATAAATCGTCTGTTTGCTAATAGAGAGGGCAATTATTCTTCCAGGCAAATGCTTAATTTAAAAGTTCAACGTGTTCGTACGACCCTCAAAAGCCAGTGTATTACCCGGAGAGGCGTAAATCTATGGAACAGCTTAGATGGGAACCTAAAAAGTGCCATAACTATACATCAATTCAAAAAACTGTATATGCGCCGTATTTTTGATAACTATGCCAAACAAACATAACACACACTGTGTGGCATGCCAGGACATGAATCTTGTACCACATAACACACACACATTCATAGGCAGGCACATGCACATGCTACTGTGTAATGGCCTGGGTATGGATGATAAAATTATGTACAAATACAACAACATTGCCATGTGACCCTCAGTGATATAATTACGAGATATGGGAAGGGGTAGGCACTGATAAGCTTCTGCTTCAGCCTACTCCTTTTGGGCTTTCATTGAATGGTTTTGTATATTTTGTTGACATGTTTATGTTATGTGATATGCCCAAATAAACGAAACGAAACGAAAGATTCGATGTAGTCTGATTAATATGTACAAATTGTTGACGGTTTTGTATATAGCTCTTCAACCAATGCAAAACATGACCTCGGATACCATATTTCTCTAATTTTCTTTTTAGTATATCGTGATTAACTGTATCAAATGCTTTCTTGAGATCTAAGAACACTCCCAGTGCGTACCTCTTTGTGTCAATAGAATCTGTTATTTCTTCTACCAGTTCTATAAGGGCCATTGTTGTTGATCTATTGTTTCTGAAACCATACTGACTATCAGTTAGCAACTTGTATTTCTCAACAAACCCAGCAAATTGTTTTATGAATAATTTCTCTAGTATTTTGGAAAACTGGGAGAGTATTGAAATTGGTCTGTAATTACTGAAGTTATGTTTGTCGCCTTCTTTGAATATCAGAATAACTTTTGCAATTTTCATCTTATGTGGGAATATTCCATTTCGGAAAGACAGGTTGAAAACATACGTTAGTGGTTTTGCAATACCATCAATGACTTTCTTCACAGTTACCATGTCAATATCATCCCCGTCTGTACTGGTTTTGTTCTTAAATCCTTTGACTATTTCATAAATTTCTCTTTCTTCCACAGCCTTTAAGAACATTGAGCTTCTATTCCCTTCTACATAATTAGTTGGATCTATTTCTGTCCCATCCACTTTTATTTCCTCGGCCAGTTTTGGTCCTATATTTACAAAAAATGAATTGAATCCATTGGCTACCGCCTTCATTTCTTTAACATTGCATCCTTTGTCTATGAAATACTGAGGATATTGATTATTTGTTGTTCCATTTTTAATTACACTGTTTAGTGTACTCCATAAACCTTTTGTGTTGTTTTTATTATTTTCTAGCTTTTTACAAAAGTATTCTTTTTTACAAGTTCTCATGATATTAGTTAGTTTATTTTTATATGTTTTATACTTCTTTTCAGCTTCAATAGTTCTATGTTTTATAAATTCTCGATAAAGGGTATTCTTTTTTTTGCAGGCATTTTGTAGGCCTTTTGTCATCCACGGTCGTCCTGCATAATTTTTATTTATTTTACAAAGTGTTACTGGACAGTGTTTATCATATAATATTTTAAATATTTGTAGGAATGTTTCATATGATTTGTGAACATCATTCTCATCATATACAGCTTTCCAGTCTTGCTTTACTAACTCATTTCTGAAAATATTTAATGTCTTCTCTGTTCTAATTCTTCTATACATAGTAGTTCTCTCGTTTTTGTTGCTCATGTTTTTACACTCATAAATTGCAAAAACAATATTCTGCCTCAACTAGGCTACCGGCACGACACTGTAAACCATAGTTTTGCCTATGTGAATCCAGCAACAGGGGCCCACACCCAACATATAGAGAGAGCCTGGAGAACGTATGAGGAGAAGATCTGGCGACTTAGAGGAAACCGCACAGAGGAGCTCCTTGAGGACCACCTTTCAGTCATTGAGTGGGAATACTGGCTTGCAAGGAAACACCGTCATGGCCCCTTAGGTCGTCTACTGCATGACATGCGGGTCAGGGGATGAGTCAGGAAGGACATATTTACCTCATGGTTTTAACGGAATGTGTTGGTTTTTGAAAGAATGGATGTCCTTCCAACTGTTGTCACTCGCAGGCGGAGGCTTATAGATATCTGATGCCGTAAATGTTCTCTCTCTCTCTCTCTCTCTCTCTCTCTCTCTCTTTGATTGGCCTACCTCTATAAAGGGCGTTCAAAATGTTTACATTTGATAAGAAAATGCTCTGTTCGACTGTCGTGTGTGTGTGTGTGTGTGTGTGTGTGTGTATGTGCGTGTGAGAGTGAGTGAACTGGTCCCTCTTTTATTTATTTATTTTAATATATTTTTACATTTAAAGCATTTTATTTTGATGCTTTTATTTGTTTAAATGACAACGTGAGCTGTTCAGGGAAAATGTTTTAAAAGTTTATATTGGAATAAAAAAATGTTAAATGCTGTTCTCTACACCGTTACGTCTGTCACATTTATTGTGGTACAAGACTGTTTATGTCTTTTACTAATCATTGTGTTAAACGTGAAACAATGTAGAATAGATGGTCTGTAAGGCAGCCTCTTGGACGAGTTGGACAGGGCACACCAGAACATATGCAAATGGTTTCTATGTATTTTAATCTTTAGCACTGTCTTACAAATCATTTGCTAAACATGAGAATTCTAGTCATGTTTTTGCAACAGTTAAGTAGGAAGTCCACAGTAACAAATGCTTTATAAAACATTACTAATACATCTACAGATCATTGGTATATGTTATCAAGCGCCCTAATGTAAAGTGAAGACAATTCATTATTTACAAATGTCTGTTAAGTATGAACAAACGTGGTGGCGACATTAACAAATGCTTGTAGATTATGAATAGTCCTCACTTTACATTAGGGCTCTTGATAACATCTACTAATGGTTTATAGACATTTAAGAAATGTTTTATAAAGCATATGTTAAACATGAACATGCATTTAGGTCACCTTAATAGGCTTTTGTAAATGAATTCCAAAACATCAATTTATCAATTTATTTATCAATTTATCAAGAATAAATAAATATTAATTTGTTTATAAATGTTCTAAAAACAGCTTGTCTATGATTCAATTCAATTCAATTTAGCTGTATTTATGAAGTGCCAATTACAACATGGCCGTTTCTCGACACTTTTACAGAGAAACCCAACAGATCCACATGAGCAGCATGAGCCACTGTGGAAAGGAAAAAATCCCTTTAACAGAAACTTTACTTCCTTATCTAAAGATTGCTTACAAATGTTTTATGCATCTAGTTATAAATGGTTTAATAATCATCTACACATGGCTTACTCATTAATGGTTAACTAATTACTAATAGTATATGAATGATTTTTAGTGTTGGTTATACTTTACTTTGTAAACATTTACAAATGTCAATGTTTAAAGATTCTAAATTCTTCTACACTTTTATTATACATTTTATAATCATTTACCAAGGCATATAAATAGCTTGTAAATTATTAGTAACTTATCTACAGACAGAGTATAAATAATGTATAATTTTAGTTAAAAATGATTTATTAATCATTTACAAACATACATGAATGGTTTATTCATGATTAGTTTACTACTTACTAATGCATTAATAACAACATATAAATGATATTTAAATAGTTTGTAAATGTGTAGTTACACACTTACAAATTAAATAAAAAGTTTGTTCATGTTTACCAGTCATCTACAAATTGCTTATAAATGTTAATAAATGCTTTATAACAGGTCGTTATTGAAAAGTGCTACCAAAAAAAGAATATTTTGACCAGGAAGAATTTGCAGCTTATGGGTATTTCTGCATGTCAGATACAGATCAATATTGTTTGCTATGTTTAATGTATGTTGCCCATGTTCCTTGTTTGCAGTTCCAAACCATTCTGCCATTAATGTTGTTTGTCGATGGGTGACACGAAAAATAAAGTGACAGATCTGGCATCTCTGCATTTTCTGTCGCTGTACCCTAGACTGGTATCAGCATTGTATTTGACACCAATTATTTAAGTATAGAAATGACTTGATTCATATAATGAGTTTCCTATTGTGAAGTTATTATTCCTTGTCAAAACTTTTTTTTATATATATAAAAGAAACATGAGAATTTCCCAGAGATGCACCTCAGCCGTTATTGTGTACATACAGTTTTGTATTGTAGCGGCCGTGAGGGCCGCTGGGGGTCACTGTCCCAATTGACCCGGCCTGTGGCCTGGCTTGCCGGCAGGTGGGGTGGTGGTCCAGAGTGTTAGTGTTTTTACAAATAAAGCTCTGCTGTGTTGAATTCTAAAATCTGTCGTCACTCCGTCTCAAGTCGCCGCTCCAGCGTCACAGTACGTTTCTACGTCTTGGCTGCAAACACTGATAAAACATGCTTTAAAGGACAACTATGCAAGATTTGCTTTAGCGCTCCCCCTACTGGTCTCCTGAAAGCTCACTGTTGTACATGTTTTACCCCCCCCCCCCCCCCCCCCCACAGGGAGCGTCCCACTCCCGTTTCCCCGGCTTTGCAAGAGCACCCATCTGCAGACACGACGGTGGCCGCCATTTGCAATCCATACCGGAAGTTGGCCGCAGAAGTGTTTTTTTTTTTTTTTTAAATTAAGATTATGGAATACAAACAAACCTTACGAGTATCCAATTATAACACCAGGGGAGAAAATAGTAAACAAAAATAACATTCATAATAAAATAGAAAAGCAACAATAAGCAAAGGAAACAACAAACAAGGGATTTACTTCTCTATTAAATTGCACCTTTACAGCCTTTGAGTTTTCAGTGTTAGCCATGCTTTTTATGTAAAGTTTTAGTCCTTCTAGCTTTAGTCCTTCTGGTTTCTTCTCCACCCATTTCATTTTGTGGATGTGGAATCTCCCCAGCATTGTTATTAGCTGTGTTAACAAGGTTGTTTGCTTATTTTGGTGGAAGTTGGTGTTGAAAAGAATGTGGATCTCCTGCAGGCGGATGGTTCCTGTGGTTCTATGGGATAAAAAACTCCAGCATTGGTTAGAAAGTTTTACTAAAACTACATTGATAGAAAAGGTGTTGTATTGTTTCCATCTCAGGTAACACTTCATAATAAGTGCACACTATAAAGCATTAGTAAATCATTAATAAAGTATTTGTAAGTGATCAACTCACTATTAATTAAACATTTACAAAGCATTCTTTGACATTAGTTAAGCATTTATAAGTATATGAGTAGATGCCTTACTAATTATGTATAGGCACATATCTAGTCTCTTTATAAAAATTAGTTAAGGGTTTTTTAATTCTTAGAAAAATATTTAAAATGCATTCATAATTGATGATCATGAATTAACTATTAACTGATTTATTGAAACTTATTTTAGGCACAATATTATTTGCAATTGTTCTTATAACTGGCAACATATCTTTTTGTGCTTATTAATCATTTAAAATCAATTATGAATGACTTTTAAATGATTTATAAAAAGTAAGTTAGGCAAAGGGAAAAGTTTCACTGTCTGAGGTTCATACAGTTATAACTTTAAGGTAATTAATAATGTGTTTGGAAACATCAAATGAAGCATTGACATGTGCTTCATTAAGGCTTAGTTAATGCTTATTGTGTTCAAACAGGTTACACCTGCTAACAACGAATGAAATATTAAGTCCGTTGTAAATCCTTCACAAATCATAATTTAACTATTAACTAATGATTTATTAAAATTTACTTTCAGCTCAATAGGATTTGCAAAAGTGTTCTAAATAATGAACAACACGTTATTCTGTGCTTATAAATAGTTTATCATCAATTATGAATGCATTTTAAAGGTGCATTAAGGAGTTTTACAACCTTAAAAATACTTATTTTCCACCATAAATATGTTCCACATTTTTAATGCTGTGTACAATGTGTCCTGACATATTCATCACCAGAACCTCTAACAGGCTAAACTGTCACTTGAAAGTCACAGTGCCGGTCCGGCACCAGAGTTTTTTTGGGGAGAATTTGAAAGGAATGACGTAATGCACGCTCCGGCTCCTTGAGTTTCGTTTTGTCCGCCATTACTCCACCAGATGCTTAGTGAGCAACAACTGAGCAGGATCTTCCAGAAAGTCAGAACAGACTGGCTTCTAGCACTGCCACAGCTCCACACAGACTCCACCAGGGAGAAGACACTTACATTTTACTGGAGCGCTTCTAAACGAGCCGACGGAGTCCCCCTCTTCCGTGCACGCGAGCCACAGGGACGAGTTTTTCAAGCTGCATTACGCCCAAGGCCTGCAGGGGGCACTGTTTCACATAAAACGTGCAAACTCCTTAAGGCACCTTTAAATATTTTTCTAAGGATTAAAAAACCCTTAACTAATGTTTATAAAGAGACTAGATATGTGCCTATACATATTTAGTAAGACTTATGTACTTATAAATGCTTAACTAATGTCAAAGAATGCTTTGTAAATGTTTAATTAATAGTAAGTTGATCACTTACAAATACTTTATTAAGGATTTACTAATGCTTTATAGTGTGCACTTATTATGAAATGTTACCCCATCTCGTTTTCACAGAAACAGCAGTTGTAGTCTATGGCCCAATCCCAATTCTCTACTTAATCCTCACTCCTCAACCTTGATCCTCAATCTCAAATTAAGTGCCTCCTAAAAACAAGTGTTAAGGAATGTAATGTCACTTGGAAATGGGACAACCCTTAAAGACAGTTACGTCCTTGGACCACAGGGGGCAGCACTGCGCAAGAGAGTAGAAGAAAGCCAGAAGTGCAGCGTTTCCTGCAGGAAAAAAGTGTAGCCAGGGGGGAGCGTGCGGCGGGGAGTTTTTGGACCGTCGGGAGGGGGCTAGCGGCTAGCGCGACGCTTCTGTGGACCGTCCGAAGGAGAGAGAGAGCGCACACGCGTGGACCGCTGTTTTTTCCCCCTCTCCGTTGTCAAGGCGCTGCACAATTTAGCGCGGTGGTGGTGGTGGGGGTGGCAGCAGTGATAATTTTGGTCAATGATCCATAACAACGCCCTTTATAACTGTAAGTAATGCGCCCTGCATTAGAAATGTTTAACATTTTGCATGTGTGACCTTATTAATAAATGCATTCAAATGAATTTTCTTGATTTCTTTCTAACAGCCTTTGCAAATATTAGCTGTGATAGAAAGTTAATACAACTACTCCCAAAGTAATATACACCATTTTTTATTAATAAAATAACAGCAAAACGAACTATTTAACAAGCATTCTGGATTCTCCTTAACTCCAAGGTAGGTCTGGTAGAATCTCAAAATTAAGGGAGATAACGCTCCTTAGTCTCGCTCCTTTCCTCAACTTGTTAAGGAATGGGACGACACTTACCTTCACGGGAGCGCGCTTTTTGAGGAATGAGGAGTAAGATTGAGGATTAAGCAGAGAATTGGGATTCGCCCTATGTCTAACTTAAATCTTTGCAACGTATTTTTTAGCTGGATTCTTTGATTTTGTTGTTGATGCAGAACTTTCTCCCCCCAGCCAGGCCTGGTTCCAGTCTGTTCCACTGTATCTGGAGTTCTAGTAGGATGTTGCTGCAGGTCGACCTGTGGGCCGACTTTCTGATCAATTTGTTTGAACATTTATTTACATCCATTCCATTTATTAATATCTGCTTTTCAGTTTTCTGAGTTTGTGGGTTGAATTTTGATCCTTTTAATAGATGAGTGAGGCCTTTTGGTTTCACTGAAACAATAATGTTATATTCAATTTGAAAGTGAGATTTTGTATTTAGTGATTAATTCGTGATAGCTGATTATTTCTCCTAGTTCATTTAATTCCTCCAAATTCTCAGTAATCACCTGTCCCTTGAATAAATAACTTATTGTAAGTGTATTTCATTTTATCCTAAAACATAATACTTTGACTTAAAAGTAGGATATGGCAACTTAATGTACAAACTGTTTTCAAAAATCCTGAAAATACACTTCAAAATACACCTTAAACTAGACTTTAATATATTTTCTACTTGTCCTTTAAACTTTGCACACAATTCAACAAACATTTATCTCATATTTGTTATTATGTTAAAAAAATGACAATATCAGGTAACAGGGTTGAAGACACTGTAACAGGGTTGAATGAATGACCAAAGTCAATCACCTTGAAAATGACTTGAATGTTTATTTTATATTGTAAAAAAATAACATCACACATTTGATTAGCCAGAGATGTCCTTTAAAAAGAAACAATGAAAAATGACAGCATAGCCCGAATACTGTGCGCAAAATCGTTTTCACTGGACTCAGAGTAACAGAAAAACAATAAGCAAATATAACAATAACACTGTATAAAACAATAAACATTAAGATTAAACTAATTCCATATGTTCTTTACAGACTTTAATTGATTTAATCTGCCATCTGTTGTTTCCTTCTCATTTTCTTTGATCCTTCACTCAGACAGTCTCTCCCAGATCTCTTTCTGAATCTGCATGTGATGTGAGTGGCGCCCTGTCACAGGCTGAGGTGGTGGGATGAGTTCAAGCACATCATCAACAGGATACCACAGTACATCCTCTAGTAGAGGCCAGAAGAACCTGTTTTTGGTTTTTCCGGCATGATGCATGCATTTGACTTGAACATCGCCGTTCTCTATGGCAAGGATTATTCCCGGACACAACGCTTTGTCATAAGTGAGCACACACCACTCTCCTACTACCTGTGGGTCATCCCAATTCATTTGCTTCTGCCCTTGGGACACAGTAGCTGGGACTTTCTGGCCAAAGCTGAAATGTTTTGTATTCCAGCATTCACACTCAAGCTTTCCATGGGTGGAGCACATGCAGCTGACATCTCGCAATGTTATCTCCCCTCCTGCAAGAGTGATGGCCTGATGGACTTTCGTGGTTCCAGGGATTGGTGGAATGGTGGATGGCATCCTTTGCAGTGAATGCTCAACAGCTTCATCTTCGATAAAATATAGTTTGATCGAAGTGTCTGTCTTGGTGAGGGCCTTGAAGAGCTCATTAGCATTGTGGATGTCCCGACCATGGCGATGAGGTTGTCTGCTGATCTCCTTAAGGCAGTGCCAACACCATCTGGCGCTCCTTTCCCATGACTGGACTCAAAAAAATTCCAGGTCCCTCTCAACCCTCTCCTGTCAAGCTCTGTACTAAAGAGAAAACAGTTTCCTTTCTGTTTGTACTGTGTACAGGGCCCATCACTAAAAAAGTGCACAACAGACACTGCTGGGTGTGTGGTCTGCACAAAGTCCAGTACAGGTTTCAGATGTTCCCATATGGCAGCAGGACTCTTGTGCTTGGATGGGGAGATGGATGTAAAGCAGGTTGGCTCTTGGGTTCCACCAACATAGATGACTCCTGTGTGAAGTGTGGCCTGTTGGTGGGATGATCCAAAGCGTACAGACTGAATTTCAGTGCTGTACTTAAATGAAAAGTTCTCTGAGAAGTCAGTGTGGATAAGGCGTTCATCATTAGCCATCCAGCTGCGTAGTCCATGGTAGTAGGCATACTGTTGCCTGATGTTGAACAGATGCCTCTTAAACTTGGCTAGAGGCATGTGGAACCTCTCTGCAAGTTCCTCTTGACTGCTCTCAATAGTTTGCTTCACTGTTATTTTTGTAACCAAGCTCTGTTCATCATTTGATTTCACTTTGTCTTCTGTGGCCCACTGCATATAGCTCACCTGCTCTGCACTATTATATGAGCTTGAGAGGGGAATCATTCTGTTCTTGCAATCCTCACATTCTCCATACATGCAGGTCTTGTTGCTAATGTCACAGCAGACACCTTCTGTGAGGCTCTCTAAATCTGAAGTGGTAATAAGCTTGAGCTGACAAAGCTTGTCAGTCAGAAAGGCAAGATTTTCATGCAACCTGCACTGGCATGTCTCACGGTCTGAAAGGGAGGGGTGGACAACCCAAAAGGGTCGCAGCCGGCAAAATGCGGCATAGGAAATGTGATGGTGTTGTTTTCTGCCAAAAACTTCCTGCACTCTAAAAAGTAACTCAGAGGAGCTTCTAACACCACTTGATTTAATACATGGATCCAAGTAAAAAATTGTAATTAGTTGATTTTGATAAACTTTCTAAGTTCCAAACCTATTTTTTTCAAGTTATGAAAAAGTTGTCATGTTCTTAATTACATCAACTTAATTTTGCTTGCAGTTTGAACTCAAAATTCATTGTTGATGGGTTTAAAACAAAATTCAAGTTGTTATAACTTAACAAACTTGGTTTGATCATTTGATTTTGTCAACGTTGACTTCACAATTTTAAGTTCCCTCTCGCCACACACCATGCCTGGACCAGTTGGACAGTGGGTTAGCAGGATGGAAAACCTCGATACAAGCAACATTTCATGGCGAGTAAAATTTATTTTTAGTAGGGTAAGGACACCACATAGGATTTGAGTTTAGCCACACAACCACATTTGAAAAAATGAAATCATACACACTGCAACAAGCACAATTAATTCAACTGAGGCTTAAGATATTTTATCAATAAGCAATCCATTCATTTGATTTAAACACATACAGTACAATATAGGCCGAGGCTATTTTCTAAACAATTCATTTAGTGAATGAAATATCAAATGAGCTGTGTAACTAATCGCCATGTGTGCATTTACAAGTATGTACAATGTTAGATCACTATGCTAAACTGAAAAATAATAATGTGAAACAATATCAAAATAATCATGTTACAGCAGTGCAGCAAATATTTACAACAGACAACAGAAGTATAAGTTAGAGAGGGAATCCTGAGACCAAGGAGGAGGAAGAACTGGGAGTTCAGGAGCCGAGTGGTGCTGGATCAGATCACTGGATGTTTCAGGTGGACAAAGGTAAGACATGGGGCATCCAGGTGGGACAGGGCCATGGAACCTGCTCTATTTCAGACAAGCCATCCAACACAGGAGCACTGAGGGGCTTAGTCCATGAGCCAAGGCCCCAAAAAGGGTGTGTCGGTACCATTTTGAGGGATTCATTTTCATAGTGATTTTCATGAAGGTGCACATCTCTAGTGTTGGAAAATGTGTGATAGCCTTCAATCCACGGTAGTTTTTAGGAGCTATCATCACTTAAACCAAAGAAAGTCAGCTCGGCCGAGCAAGTTCACGGACCCAGCTTCCGCCTGACATTTTTAGCAATATCTCTGGATAGAGCCTTCTGGAAGCTGTACAAAATCCTGGTAAATATCGTTAAAAAATGTTCAAAATCAAAAAAAGTTGATTTTCTTTTCTGATTTTCTATGTACGTTAAAAACTAAAAGTGATAGACACTTACTGTTTTCTTTGTTGGAATCTATCTTACAAACAAGCCCACTCATGGGTTTCTACTCCACCTGGAGGCTGTGTAACATTGCGTTAAATTTTTGTCATAAATTGTGAATCTCGCCCTCATGTCAAATGCAAGTAAAGGGACAAGAACATCTGATTTATTTTTCTTTATATGTATGTATATATGTGTGTGTGTGTGTGTGTGTGTGTGTATATATATATATATATATATATATATATATAGTTATTTATTTATTTCCTTTAATTACATCTAAATTACTTTCAGGGCTATTCCTCTGATTGTCTTTCTGTCTCTGTTTAGTTATATGCTGTCATACCAATGCTCCGCCTCAGCCCCTCCCCTTCTCTCCTCTTACATGGGGCTCCTCTCTCGCTGGCCTGGTCTAATGAAGCAGTCCGACAGCTGCAGTAAGTACACACATGAAAAAGTAACATAAACTTTGAAGTTTAACACAAAATGCAAACAAGACAAAGAGAAAAAAAGAGTTACAATGCTAAATACATTTTTAAAAGATTGCTTTGTGATTTAATAATCTCTGTTGAAACCAATTATCTTTGGAGGTCTCAGTAATTTTAGGGTGTAACATTTAGTGTGGGATTTGATCGCAGGTTGACTGCGATCAAGAGAGGGGATTGTCATATAATGCATTTACATTCAAACCACTATGCTGTGATCACTCATTAATCCACCATATTAATCACATTCTAAATCATTATGCTGAGATTCACCTGTTTATATACAGTTTTAATCACATTCTAATGAATATGTACTGATTCAACTGTTCACTATATTTTTACCTCATATATATATATTCTGTGATTGTCTCATGATTCTAAGGCCTCTAGTACAGCAGATTGTAACTGAAAGCTCTCTGTACATGCTGAAGCTGCTCGAGGCCGGCCAGGGTCAAAGCAAGGAGTCGTTCATACTTCCGACCCTCTTCCAGCTGACTCCCTATTTTTCTCATGAGAAAAGACCTGATTATTTCCTTCAAAGTACGTGTGACCTTCATGAAACAATTACTGTCTGTTGGTCTTCGAGAAAAACAACCCTATGACAGTCAGAGTGTTATCAGAATGTAACTATCAATCATGTAAACCCAACAGTATAACTTCCCAAGCAGAGGAGAGCTCGGTGCCATTTTCTGCTGGAGACTCTGATGCTGTCAGATCTCACGGACGTGGTCCAGGACTCCTGTTTTTCTTTTATTGCTAGCATTTAGGTTATCTCCCTGTCTGATCAACTTTCTATTGAATTAAAGATCTTGTGCAGAGACTTCAACGTTTCGAGCATTTTTAATTACTTTGTTCTTCAGTTTTCTGCTCAAGTCTCAACAGATTACATACTGTGCAAGTAATATGTTAGTACTCTTCTGGAGCTGGAGTTGTGATAATGTTTTATTCTGTTTCAGGATTAGTGGTGATTATGCTACATAAAGTAAAAGAGATGTAGATTGCCAGCTTCCACTTCAATATGGAAAAGTATGACGGATATGGACCAATGTGGATTGGGTGGCAGCTGACGGCAAGGTGCCCGGCGACTCGATCCTCGGACACAGAGACCAGCCACAGGGACATGGAATGTCACCTCGTTGGGGGGAGGAACCTGAGCTGGTGAGGGAGGTTGAGAGGTACCAGCTAGATACAGTTGGGCTCACCTCCACACATAGCCTGGGCTCTGGAACCCAACCTCTGGAGAAGGGCTGGACTCTCCACTGCTCTGGCGTTGCCGCAGTGAGAGGCGGCGGGCTGGTGTGGGTTTGCTTATAGCCCCACAGCTCAGCCGCCATGTGTTGGAGTTCACCCCAGTGAACCAGAGGGTCGCATCCCTGCGCCTTCGGGTCGGGGATAGGTACCTCACTGTTGTTTCGGCTTACGGGCCGAACAGCAGTGTAGAGTATCCAACCTTCTTGGAGTCCCTGGGAGGGGTGCTGGACAGTGCTCTGACTGGGAACTCCATTGTTCTATTGGGGCACGTCAACGCTCACGTGGGCAGTGACAGTGAGACCTGGAGGGCGGTGATTGGATCGCACGACCTCCCTGATCTGAACCCGAGTGGTGTTTTGTTATTGGACTTCTGTGCTATTCACAGTTTCTCCATAACAAACACCGTGTTCGAGCACAGGGGTGTCCTTAAGTGCACCTGGCACCAGGACACCCTAGGTCGGAGGTCGATGATCGACTTTGTTGTCGTGTCATCTGACCTCCGGCCGCGTGTTTTGGACACTCGGGTGAAGAGAGGGGCAGAGCTGTGGACCGATCTCCACCTGGTGGTGAGTCGGAGGAGGAACCCGGACAGACTTGGCAGACCCAAACGCATTGTGAGGGTCTGCTGGGAACGTCTGGTGGAACCCTCTGTCAGCAGGGATTTCAACTCCCACCTCCGGGAGAGCTTCTCTCATGTCCCGAGGAGGCTGGGGACATTGAGTCCAGTGGACCATGTTCTCTACCTCCATTGTCGAAGCAGCTGCTCGGAGCTGTGGTCGTAAGGTCTCCGGTGCCTGTCGTGGTGGCAACCCCCGAACCCGGTGGTGGACACCGGAAGTAAGGGCTGCCGTTAAGCTGAAGAAGGAGTCCTATTGAGCCTTGTTGGCTCATGGGACTCCCGAAGCAGCTGACAGGTACCGGCAGGCCAAGCTAAATGCAGCTCGAGCGGTTGTGGAGGCAAAAACTCGGGTCTGGGAGGAGTTCGGGGAGGCCATGGAGGAGGACTATCGGTCGGCCTTGAAGAAATTCTGGCAAACCGTCCAGCGCCTCAGGAGGGGAAAGCAGGTCTCCGCCAACACTGTTTACAGTGGAGGAGGAGCTGCTGACCTCAACTGGGGATATTGTTGGACGGTGGAAGGAATACTTTGAGAGCCTCCTCAATCCCGTCACCACGTTTTCCGTGCAGGAAGCAGAGGCTGAGGTCTCAGAGGTGGACTCGTCCATCACCCAAGCTGAAGTCACCGAGGTGGTTGGTAAGCTCCTCGGTGGCAAGGCACCGGGGTGGATAAGATTCGCCCTGAGTACCTTAAGTCTCTGGATGTGCAGGGACTCTCTTGGTTGACACGTCTCTGCAACATCGCGTGGCGGTCGGGGATGGTGCCTGTGGATTGGCAGACTGGGGTGGTGGTCCCCCTGTTTAAAAAGGGGGACCGGAGGGTGTGCTCCAACTATAGGGGGATCACACTCCTCAGCCTCCCCAGGAAAGTCTATTTCAGGGTACTGGAGAGGAGGATCCGACTGATAGTCGAACCTCGGATGCAGGAGGAACAAGCGGGTATTCGCTCTATACCCTCCATAGGGTGCTTGAGAGTTCATGGGAGTTCGCCCAACCAGTCCACATGTGTTTTGTGGACTTGGAGAAGGCATTTGACTGCATCCCTCATGGTGTCTTGACAGGCGGATCGGTGCAGCGTCTGCAGTGATGCAGTCGTTGTATCGGTCTGTTGTGGTGAAGAGGGAGCTGAGCCAAAAGGCGAAGCTCTCGATTTACCGGTGAATCTCCGTTCCCACCTTCATCTATGGTCATGAACTTTGGGTCATGACCGAAAGGACAAGATCCCGGACACAAGCGGACAAAATGAGTTTCCTTCCCAGGGTGGCTGGGCTCCCTTAGAGAAAGGGGAGGAGCTCAGTCACCAGGGAGGAGCCCGGAGTAGAGCTGCTACTCCTCCACATCGAGAGGAACCAGCTGAGGTGGGTTGGGCATCTGGTTAGGACGCCTCCTGGACGCCTCCCTGGGGGAAGACCCAGGACACGCTGGAGAGACTATGTCTCGCGGCTGGCCTGGGAACGCCTTGGGATCCTCCCAGAAGAGCTGGAGGAAGTGTCTGGGGACAGGAAGTCTGGGAAGCAACAGGGAAGCAAATAGACTGAAATGCACAGACACGTGCAGGCAGCCAGGCTGAAAACCAAGCATGTGCTTCAGACAGTGATGATGTTGATGATGAGAATGGGGATGGAGAAGAAATCGACAGTGATTCCTACTAGAAGTGAGAAGTGTATGATGTCACCTACCACAAAACATAGATTACAGTGATCTAAAACTATGCATGTTCCCTAATTTTTTGGTATTCCTTGTGTAAAGGGTTGAGTTCGTATAATTCTAAAAAAAAAGAAAAAAAAGTCAATTAAATGCTATTGTTCATGTTCCTTTCTCAATAACAGCATTGAAATAATCAATTTTCTGGAAAACTATTCACAATTAATTTATGTATTAAAATACAGATAATGTTGGCATTTTTGCACAAATATTACTAATGACAGAACATTTATTATTTTTTTCCTCCTAATTATGTCAATAATCCACAACAACATTTCAAACAAATATGTTTAATAGGAAAAGTAGGCTCATAAGTGTGAAACCTAATTTTGTTTAAGATTCGCATTTCATGACAAATTTTCAATGCAATGTAACACAGCCTCCCGGAAGAGTAAGAAGCCATGGGTGGGCTTGTTTGAAAGCTAGAAAGCCATAGATTACAACAATGAAAACAATAAGTGTCTATCATCCTTGGTTTTTAATGTATATAGAAAATAAGAAAATCAACTTTTTTTGATTTTGAAAAATTTTGAACAATATTTACAGGGATTTTGTACAGCTTCCAGAGGGTGTAGAAGGCTGCAGGATAGCTTGTTGTAAAGCTGTAACCCTGTAGTTTCAGAAATAGAAAGAAGTAAGTTTCTAATGCTTTCCGTTCCAGAGATATTGCAAAAACTGTCAGGTGGAAGCTGGGTCTGTGAGCTTGCTCGGCCGAGCTGACTTTCTTTGGTTTAAGTGATGATAGCTCCTAAAAACTATCGTGGATTGAAGGCTATCACACATTTTCCAACACTAAAGATGTGTACCTTCATGAAAATCACTATGAAAATTAATCCCTCAAAATGGTACCGATTTGCCCTCCGGCTCATGTACTAGCTGGGGTTGTTCCTCACGCAGCTTGGGTCCAGCCGCCATCAAGTCAGGGTCAGAAACCGTCCAAAAAAAAAAGAAAACATAAAGCCTCTACTTATTTGTGGTTCTGTTTTGGGAAAATGTAGTTACAGTAGTTACATTTCGCCATCATTACACAAAGGCATTAGCATTTCGCTGTCACAAAAGTGAAATGTTGAATATTATTACCTGCATATGCCTGGTACAGCGTGGACTGAAGACCGCTCCTGCCAGCTGTTGTTGGTTTTCGCACCACATCACTCACAGGTTCTGGATGAATTCCCTGAAACCAACGGTGAAATATGTTCATTTTTGCAGAGAATCGTAGTAATGCACAGTCTGTGTGTGTGTGTGTTGTTTTTTTTTTTTATTAATTTCAGGACACAAAAAAGAAAACAAACACAAGCACTTAAAGCGATACTTCAACATTTTGGCAAATTGGCCCATTTAGCATAATTCCTTAATCATTTAGAACAGCAAACTTACTTTTTCTTGTGAGGGCGAGCTGTTGTTTATTCAGAGGTGAGTCGGGGAAGGTTTTCAGGACGGACACAATGGAAGTGGATGGTATTTTTGGTTCCCCCTCGTCAAACTCATCAAATACACAATCCAACAACCCCAAAACACTTTGGTGGACACGTTATAATCCACACATTCACTACGCTGTGGAACACCAACAAATAATATTGTAGAGTTACGACACTGAAGCAAATACTGGGAACTACTTTTTCTGTTGAAATCACTACGCCCAGACGCCATGTTTAGTAAGTAGTTCCGTCTTAGCAATCTTCACATAAACAACTCAGTCTGGTAATTTAATTAATACGAGGGGGTACCCAAAAGTTCCCGGAATTTGACTGTAACTTTTTATTTCTGACATTTCAAAATAAAACACCACCGTCGCCTTCAAAATAATCTCCATCCGCATTAATGCAGCGCTCCAGCCGTGTCTCCCACTTCACCAATGCGTCGTCAGACCCGTGCGTAATTGTGTCATTCTGGGCCGGCTGTGATTTTTCTGTCCCCTCCTCCACATCTGCAAACCGCTGTCCCTTCAGCTGCTTCTTCAACCTGGGGAACAAGAAAAAGTCACTGGAGGCTTCATCTGGAGAATCAGGCGGATGGGAGAGGAGATTCATCTCATTCTTCTCCAGAAACTGCGTGAGGCGCAGCGCCGTGTCCGCTGGCGCTCTGTGGTGGTGGATCAACCGGCTCCACTCCGCCACGACGCTCTGCTTCCTCCTCACATCCTCACGGAGCGTCTGAGGACTTCCTGTAGTAGTCCTGGTTTACAGTCTGACCTGGAGGGACAGACTCGCTGTGGACGAGACCCTGGACAGCCAAGAAGCAGCTCAGCATTGTTTTCACGGCTGGGCGGACCTGATGCGCCGACATCTGGCCCTTCTCAGACCCCCGGACCACTCCTGGACCTGAGTCTTCCCCAGAGCATCATCCTTGTAGGCTTGCTGCAACAAGCTGAGTGTTTCTGCGGTTTTTTCCAGCAAAAAGCAGAATTTAATGTTTGCGCTGCTCTGGCTTCCCAGTCAATGTCGCCATTTTGGAAAAATCGCAGACCGCCGCTGCACTCTGTTACTATAAATAGCGCCTGACAGGCGTCAGTGTCACTCTGGGAGCTCAGATTTCTCACAGATGTGCACGAGGCTTACCTGCAGCACATCTGACGGCCAGAAGTCGGAACTCATTATTATTAGTATTTTATGACCAGAGTCCGGGAACTTTTGGGTACCCCCTCGTATTTCACAGCGTAGTGAATGTGTGGATTATAACGTGTCCACCAAAGTGTTTTGGGGTTGTTGGATTGTGTATTTGATGAGTTTGATGAGGGGGAACAAAAATACCATCCACTTCCATTGTGTCCGTCCCGAAAACCTTCCCCGACTCACCTCTGAATAAACAACAGCTCACCCTCACAGAAAAAGTAAGTACGCTGTTCAAATGACTAAGGAATTGCGCTGAATGGGCCAATTTGCCAAAATGTTGAAGCATCCCTTTAATGAAAACAGAGTAAATAAACTACCTTATTAAACACCCACCTGAGTCCTCGCTCTATGCCACTGCTGTAGTTTGTGCAGGCCAGAGATGGAGGACAGTCTGCAGGCCAGACTGTGTGTAATGCGCTGTCTGATGAAGTAGGGCCACAGTGTGGTTGCAAAACCCTCTTCCTGCTGCACAGCTACAGGAAAACGCCATCAGACGTCCACTGTCAACAGCAAGTGTCATCTTTACAAAAATGGATAAGAATGATGAACATGACATCATGGAGATACGTCACTGTCAGTGGAAAGAGATGATAACAGCTGATGGTAAGGGGCTCTGTAGTGCACCCACCACGACCCTTTTTTTCCCAAAATAACGAACTTTTACAATATATTTTTACACACACACACACACACACACACACACACACACACACACACACACACACACACACACAACTTTATTCAGTACAATAGAAATACACCACACACAGCTGGTTTGGCTGAGTGGGGATGCTCTCTTCTGGCCACAGGTCTATTATAGAAACAGATAACAGCAGTAGAGACTTATCACCTATGGAATGAAGTGAAATAAAAGGACAAAGAAAAAGAGCGGTGTCGAGGCTCCTGTATAAGATAAGGCTGGGACGGACGGCACGTCAGCAGAGAGCTGCAGCAGCAGGGAACTTCTGCTCTCTGTGGTCAAACCTCTGGTTTGAGGCTCCTGGCTTTTCCTCTGCGACCGGCAGCACCTTGCCCTCACTGTCAGCTGGCCATTTAATGCATCTGATACTACGAGGACGATGAGACACGCACAAAAACACGTTAGCAGAGAGCTAACGCTGTTAGCTGTTGGGCTAATCATCAATGATAGCATCTGTCTAATAAAATATCTGAAAGACGTTCACTGAAACAGTCAAAGAGAACAAACGGTTGTCGTCATGCTGCAAATGAAACTTAAATGTTTGGATACGGTTATCAGGATCTACACATGAAAAAGTATGTCTAAGTACAGTTGCTAGGGTTCAGTAGCACTTAGGCTAACATGCTAACTCTTTACTTACCTTCGTGTTTTTCTATGAAGTTTTTGTGGAAAAACTTGTATCCTTTCTTCATCTTTGACTTTTTCGTCACTGACTTCTCTTCCACCATCCTCTCCACATCAGCGAGGGAAATATGTTGGAGACGTACAGAAAACACGATCCATCTCGAAGGAAGTGAATGGACTTGGCACTTGACTGGAAGAAAAGTTACCCACTGATTGCGTATTTCCGGTTTTGTGAAAAAGGTCTATTTGTAAGAGAATATTGACTGTTGTCTGTGCTAGAGCGCCAGTCCTCCTGGTGTGGCGACTGTGTGTATTACCTGGTCAAAATGGCGGAGGGACAGAAAAACATGAAACTCGATGTTGAGATTTAATTTTTTTCCACATCGATTGAAAAAGTAAAATCGAATTAATTGAATTAATTTGATATATCGCCCAGCTCTAGTTTGTGTATTACTCTTGTTACGCTAAAGTTGCTATTTGTTTAGTTATAATAGCTACTGTATTGTGCACCGTCTGTCTACAGAATGTATGTCTATGTTGTTTGATGTCAGGAACAGACAGCTGAGCAGCAAATCATTCTCAGACAAATATTGACTGTGTAGCATTATGAAAAGGACAGAGCGCATAATGCCCACATTGTCATCATATTCTTTACGTACTATATTATCGTGAATTAAACTTAATTCCATTCCACCCACATGCTGCAGTGGCACACATAACTTTCAACTGCAAACACTGAACTGTACTGAAATGTACAAATACCTCAGTGGACTGGCCATTTGGATTTAAGTGTACATTTGCTTTGAGGAGAGTATCCTGTATGCACAGATCACCCAGTAAATAACATTTTGGTGATCATTCGTACTCTTAGAACATAAGGTCGAACAAAAGTGCAATGATGAAACATCAGTTCTTCATATCAGGTTAAGCTCTATCAAATCAAGACCCATATTTGATCGCGATTTCAAGGCTGGACTTAAATGCATTGAAATCGTTCATGTGCTGCAGGGAATGTTATTGTGGTGCTGCATGCGCTCACCCCAGGGTAGCACACTGTGTGTTTTGGCATGCGTTCAAAACAGGTGTGATCAAAACGGACCGATGATTTCACTATTGCACCTCGGTCTCGCCATACCTTCATTCCAAGAGAATGTGTGGAAAGATTGGAGTACGCCGCTCACCGCCAAGGGCGAGGGGAAAGGCTACCGCGAATATTCCTGCGTGGACGGCTGGCTGCCTGTCCCCGGAGTGCCTCCAATTGAGGACTCCGTGAGATTGTGCCTTCTCCCCAAGTCCTCCGCCTGGCCGGGCAGAAAACCCATGCTGCCGTCTGAGAGAGACCGGAGCATGGCGACCTTCCTGGATCGTGATTATGCCAGCAGCAATCAAGTATTCGCCCTGGCTAACAACATGACCATCCTGCTGGGCTCCGTGGATAAGATCTGCCACGAGAGGTCCCAGCTCACTCCAGACGACATCGAGGAAATCCAGAACGCGGCCGAGGTCCTCATGCGGATGTGCAGGGCTGTCGCCGTCAACAGAGGCCGCGTCATGGCAAGCGCACAGCTCGCCATGCGGCACCTGTGGCTTGGCCTGTCCTCACTGTCTGACGGGGACCAGCGGGGAGTCCTGGGCCTCCCCCTGTCCACCTCCTCTCTCTTCGGGCCTGACATACAGGCCATCATCGAGCGCGCCGTGAGCCGCCGCCGCAGAGACAGCGTCCCGCGGACCAGCGGCGCCGAGCCCCCTGGAGCTCCCCGGCGTCTGGCCAGACTCCACCGTCTTCCCGCCGACCCTCCCGGGACTCCGACCAGCAGAAACGGGCCCACGCTCCCGAGTCGCGGAGCGCCCCGTCCGCTCGTCCAACTCCAGCTGTGATCTCTGGTTCGTCAGACGGACCCCCTCCAGGGGTAGACGCCTTCACACACAGGAACTGGCCTACGGGCCTCCTGTACGCGTCCCCTCCAGCCCACCTCTTGACCCCGCTGCTGCGCGGGTGGGGGTGCAGAACCTCCACGTGATCGTGGTGGCTCCGGATAACCCGAGTGCGCGGTGGTTCCCGGCCCTGCTTCAGTTGGCGGTCGGGGACCCATGGCCCACTCCCGACGGGCCCGATGCGTTGCTGCAAGCAGGGGGTGCCTCCGATCCCGCCCCTTCCTGGGCGGGAGGCTCCTGGCTTGGAGGCTGAGCAGGTGAGACTAGTGGAACTGGACCTCCCTCCAGCGGTGGTTTCCACCATCCAGAGTGTCAGGGCCCCCTCCACTGTCAAGGCCTACAGGTCTCGGTGGCAGCTCTTCACGTCGTGGTGCTTGGAGAGGGGCTTCGACCCGGTCTGCTGTGCCATCGGTGGAGTTCTGGAGTTCCTTCAGACCCTTCTGGACAGCGGCCGCGCTGCATCCACCCTGGCAGTGTTTGCATCGGCTATCACAGCGGGTCATGGCGGCTTCAGACGCTTCTCGGCGCGCAGCCATCCGCTGGTGAAGCGGTTTCTGGGGGGCGTGTCGCTACGGCCACCCCCAGGCATGTGGTCTCCCCGTGGGACCTCCACACTCTGTTGGAGGGTCTTAAGGGACCTCCCTTCGAGCCTTTGGAGCAGGCGGCGGACCGCTTTCTCTCCATCTTGTTGGCGCTAGCATCTGCCAAGAGAGCTGGGGACCTCTGCGCCTTGTCGGTCCACCCCTCCTGCATGGTGTTCAGCCAGGATGGGGGACTCGTGCACCTCTGGCCTAACCCGGCCTTTCATTCCAAGGTGATCACTTCGGACTTCCGGTCGCGAGTGATCCGGATCAGAACGCTCACCTCCCTGCCTGGCTCGTCTGGGGACGACCCACGGCTGGGGTTGCTGTGCCCGGTCAGGGCTCTGCGTCTTTATGTCCGGCGCACAGCTGGCTTTCGCACTTTGGACCAGCTGTTTGTGGGGTGTGGAGCCCGGGGGCGTGGAGCCCCGCTGACCTCTCAGCGTCTCGCCCACTGGGTGGGGGGCGCTATTGCAGCTGCCTATGAGGCGCAGAATCTCTCGCTGCCGGCGGTGATTCGTGCTCATTCCACACGGAGTAGGCTGGGTCTGCGGCGCTGTGCAGGGGGGTCACGGTGGGCGACCTCTGCCAGGCTGCCTCCTGGGCCTCCGCGTCCACTTTTGTGCGTTCATATCTGATGGATATGTGCACAGACTCTGTGGCCATGTCGGTTTTTAGCGCGAACAGAGGTTCGGTCGCTTAACCGTTTCGGTCCTGTGGACTGTCCAAGGGACGCGGTCCGGGGCTTTCCCGCCTGTCGCTCGGCTGTGCTGCGGCCGGTGTGTGTGTGTTGCTGTGGCGATGCTTGTTCACGTGGCGGGCTGCCCGCCTCGTTCTTCGGGAGTTCTGCGATCGTTCTGGACGTACGGTTTGTTACTTCCGCCTTCCACACCAATCCTGTCAGCAGGCCAGCTGGGAGGACATTCATCCCTACGGCCTCCGCCTTTGGTGAGTACCCCATAGTGAAGCCTGTAGGCGGGCTCAGTAGAGCTGGAGTTACGTCCAGTAACTAGGGCTGCCAACTCCCAGAGATTGAAATAAGGAATGCCTCTTGCGGACAGTTGAAAAAAACTGGGTTTTTGGGGGTTAAAAAAACGCATATATAACAGCATTTTGCCACAGTTATACCTATTACAGCCTATAAAAACACATTAGGCTACTGCATTACACCTACAGTAGCAAGATTGCAGTAACTCATGATCAGCTTGATCAGTTTGTATTTGAGGCCTACAGTGAGACAGTTATCATTCCAGTATCATCATGATGGACAGCAGCTCTCAGCCACTGCACCGGACGGCAGAGCAGCTCAGCAGCTCCTTCAGAGGAGACTGAGACCCTCAGAGCAGGAAGGAGCTACCACAGGCCTCTCATCCCCACCGCTGTCAG
The DNA here is from genome assembly GCF_902148845.1 of Salarias fasciatus. Lineage (NCBI taxonomy): Eukaryota > Metazoa > Chordata > Actinopteri > Blenniiformes > Blenniidae > Salarias > Salarias fasciatus. Next base: position 27,923,298 of record NC_043755.1, on the reverse strand, counting down.
ACTGTACAGTTCTACTGTGTAGAATATGAGCAATAATCCTGGACATTATAATATCCTGCACCCCCCTTAAGAAGTTTAGCAACACTTTATCATCCATTCACTCTGCTAAAACATATTGTATGTATTATATCATACTGCATCATATATTGCATAATGATGTATTGTATAATACATATATATATATATATATATATATATATATATATATATATATATATATATATATATATATATATATATATATATATATATAATATATTATATACAATATACATATATATATATATAATATATATATCCTGTTACATTTTTAAGACTCAGGTTGTACATACAGTTAGATCTTCATTGTCTTTAGCTTCTATTATCAATCTTAGTATGATTTGCACTATAACTTGTTAATTATTGCACCATTCATTACTTTTGCACCCCGCTGTGGGTTCTATGAGCCTATACACCTGTAAATTTCTCCACTGTGAGATTAATAAAGTCTTCTATTCTATTCTATTCTATTCTATATTTATTGCTAAATGTGCAAAATAACATCAAACAGCTGCTGTCTCTTCTGGATTTTAACATGTTCTTTTTTTTATTTTCAACTAAAAAAGTGCAAAATCAAAGCTGAAAAAACTTCTGAACAAAAAAACCAACAAGGTTCCGTTTCTAAACTGAAAACACTCCACAGTCTGCAGCAGCAGACACAACTCAATGAACTAAACATGATATATCCGATATGGAAACGGCACAAACTTACATGTCTCTGGAAGCCATGCTGCTGTAATGTTTTGATTTACTTCTTCCCTGCGCTCTGTGACCAAACTGACTATTGGCCAATGAGCTGCCTCCTAGGAACGGTCTTTTTTTGACCAATGAGATCAGAGTGATTCTGTGTTGTCGAGCCATCTCTGTCAGCTCATTGGTCACAGAACGTCAGAGAGCCGGTGAACAATTTACCGTAAGTTTTCAAAAAAAAAGCGCATGTTCCATTGCTCACGTTTTGACTCTCACAAAAATGCGGAACAAAGTGCGTTCCTTTTCAGCTCAGTACGGAACGCACACTTTTACATCCAAATACGGAACGATTCCGTTTTTCAAGGAACGGTTGGCAACTCTACCAGTAACTACTAATTTTATTTTGTTCAAGAACTTAATTTTGCGTCATTGAAGCATAGTAAAGCATGTTCATCGACCTCCGAGAAGCCTATCTGACTTTCTGTCTCGAGCCCCCCCCCCACCCCCACCCCCGAAATAAGGGAATATGGAAATGTGCATAGCCTGTTAATAGACTGCACTAAATTGAGTTTTTATGACGTCTTTGTCACAAAACTATTTCCTAAACTTTTGTAGGTGCTGTGGACTCTCTAAGCTGGCTTTGAGGCCTGTTTTGCTTCAGATTTTGCACTCAGGTCAGAGACGCTGTGTGATGGTGATGCAGCTGGCTGTTTAATGACCCACGTGTGGTTCTCATGCTGTGGAACGAGACGACCTTCGTCTGAAAACCACAGCACGCACGCTGGCTGACGTCACAAACAAGAGCATTTCATCAACACTGGGATGAAAATAACATCTGTGTTCCAACACGGGAAGACCGGAGACTCACTTGGTTCAGAAATCGTTCAAAGAGAAATCTGCTCTGGCAATCTGACGCCACATTTGCACAGAGGTGGATATTTACAAAACTGAAAACCTTTCAAAATGTGGAGAACAAACAGCAGTTTGGCGTGTAATGAGCAGCACAAGAGCCAAACAGACCTGGAAAGATAGATCACACACATATGATGCTGGTGACGCTGGTGACCATCCTGATGTCTCAGACTGTCACATTAAACTCCAGCTGCTCTCAGGGACACGACCAAATGGAGTCTTTCCCAAATCTCCACTTTGGCTCGGATGTTTGAGGCTGTGGCGTTTTGAGAAACCGGACGATTGAGTCCCCAGCTGTTTGAGGGTCTGACTGTCTGAGAATCCAGCTGTTTGAAGCCTGTTTGAGGGTCTGACTGTTTAGCCTCATGTCCAGTGCACAGCTGGTGTCGGTACGGGTCGGGTCAGGTCGGGTCGGCTCAGGTCGGGTCAGTAAAAGCGTAACAGGCACAAATCAATGTGGCGTTTCCATGGTGTGGGGTTACGGTTGTCATGTAGGCGGGGTTATGAACGGTCACGTTATGACGCAGGTGTGTTTACGCGCCGGCAAACGCTCCAGAATGTGCAAAACAACCATGGAGGTCGTTGAGGGACTCGTATTCTTTCTTTTTGCTTCTTTGCAAAGCAGAGATGGGCCGTGGTTTTAAAAAGGCTCGAGGCAGCAGAAGAGCCGCTGCCAAGGAGAGAACCGGAGCTGTGGAGATGATGAGCGGGAGGAGCAGCTCTGAGCAGCCCTCTGGAGCCCTCCTCAGCTCCTAATGGTTCTATACTAAGAAAAATACATTTCAGTGAAGCGTGAGGCTGTGTTGTGGTCATGGAAATTTGGTAACAAATTATGAAGTCATAGAAAAGTCATAGAAAATCAGAGGAGAGAAAGTGTCTGAACCCTGTTGACTCTATGTAGATATTATATTATGGTCACTGTAGAACCCCAAATCAACCATGGACACTTTATTATACACTCATTCTGTTGCATTAAAACATATCTGTACATATTTGTATATATTATAGCTCCAGTTATACTTTAGTAGTTGTAGTAGTGTTATATTTTAGATCTGTTGTATATTAAGTTAGATCTTTTCTTCTTTTAGATTTCTATTACTTATTCTTTATTTGCAAATTTCCTCATTTATTTGCAGCCGTTTGTTCTACGAGCCTCCATAACTGAATGTCTCCATGATGAGATAAATACAGTCTATTCTGTTCTATATGAGGCACAGATCTGCTCAGAACTGGTTTTCATAAATTTGTCTTCAGACTAATCTTAGAAATTGTGCAGAGACTACATGCTTGTCAACATGAGGTCAGCTCAAAAGAAGAGTTGGTTGATGACGGGATTGTTTTATAAGGCTGTATTTAGTGACAGTTGTGTTTAAAGATGTAACGGGGTAAGATTAACCCCTAAATTCCATTGTGTCCGCTCAGCTCTGCTCCGTTTCGTCAGAACCCTCCGCTCCGCTCTGCTGCGCTGCGTCTCTGTTCCGCCGGCCGGAGAAGCAGAGCAGCCATGAGCTACTGACCGTCGACCTCCAGGAGCTGAGCAGTCTGGGCCACACGGGCATCTTTCTCTGTACATCCTGTAGAAAGGATGACTGGGGTCATATAAAATGTTATGATTCTCCACTTCCGAAATCAGCGTCTCTTCATCCATGGCTGTTGTGCTTCAACACGCTGAATTCCATGCGATGTTGACATTCGGGCCATTCAGAATAAAATGCATACATGGTCCTGAATACAGGGCCGGCCCGGGCTTCAGAGGCGCCCTAGGCGAGCCCGAGACGAGCGCCCCTTGGGAGCGTGTTTTTCGAGCGGTCCCGACATTTGTTGAGCGGAGGGGGGGGGTTGCGCTGAGGAGCGGTGCCGAACAATACCGATCAATGCAGGGCAGCGCCGAGGACGAGGAGCGCAGTGCGTCGGACCGCTGCACAGCGGGGCACACGGAACACAGAGCGTCGTGGCGCCCCTTGTACGACCGCGGCGCCCCCCTCGGGACGTGGCGCCCTAGGCGGCCGCCTAGTTCGCCTATGCCTAGAGCCGGCCCTGCCTGAATATGTATTTTGTAGAAAACACGAAATTTATGGACAACAGCCTGCAAATGGGCCGTATATGCAGCTGTGTGAACATTCAGAAACGTTCGACTGTAGCTTGATTACAGACAAAATAGAAGTTTGTCATATAAAACTTGATAGTGTGTTTTAATTTTTGTTTGCCCGCTTTTTAAAGTGTACATTTTAATCAGTATGGTATGTCTATTCGTGATATATCTGAAAATTAATGTGAGGACAAATAAAACGTCTTTAAACAGTTTAAAGTTTTTAATAAAGACAAAATGATTTTATTTTGTATAAAGCCGGAGGTTGTTGGAGTTCTCTTTCCTGTTTGGTGCATCTGAACTGTGGACATTTATACATACGGAGACATGGACGGACCGGACCGGAGAGAAAAACAGACCTGGGCTCTATTTTGGACTGGCGGGGCGGGGCAGGGCGGGGCGGGGCGGGGTGGGGCGGGGCGGACCCAGACGGAGCCGAACGCAGGCTGTGGAATCAGCTGCAGTCATTAAAACAGCAACGTATTTGCTGCGGCGGGCGGACTGGAGCGGACCCATACGCAGTGGAATTTAGGGCGGGGCGGGGCGGGGCGGGGCGGGGCGGAGCAGGGCGGGGCGGGGCGGGGCGGGGCGGGGCGGGGCGGGGCGGAGCAGGGCGGGGTGGGGCGGGGCGGGGCGGGGCGGGGCGGACCCAGACGGAGCCGAACGCAGGCTGTGGAATCAGCTGCAGTCATTAAAACAGCAACGTATTTGCTGCGGCGGGCGGACCGGAGCGGACCCATACGCAGTGGAATTTAGGGGCAAGGGCCAATCCCAGTTCTACCCCTCCCCCTCCCCCTCAGCCCTACCCCTCTGATATGCACGTTCACGAGGCTTCAGGGCTATCCCAATTCTACTTTTTGAATAGGGGTAGGGGAGAGGGGGAGGGCTATTTCACCCCTTTCAGAGAAGTCTGCATCGATGCTCCCTATTCTCTAGGGCAGTCTTTCCCAAAGTGGGGTCCACGGCCCCCTGGTGGGCCGTGAGGGCATTGCAGGGGGGGCCGCGGAAGGTCACCCCGGAAAACACTTTGATGACAAAATATTCTTATACATTCATTCATTAAAATTTTACATTCTTAATGCAAAAGAGACATCAGGACTATAACCCACTAACTATTGTGATTATTGTGTTTATTACACAGACCTTTAAAAACAGGCCGGAACGTATTCATAAAATAAATGTGTTTACAGTGGGGAGGGATTATAGGTGAGGGACGCATGAACAGCGGGAAAATCAGCCGCGCAGTGATGGATCGGTGGCTTCTCAGAAAAAGCAAGTCAGTTGTTGATTTAAGTGAAGATCATGATCAAGATGGAATTCAAGAAGAAAAAAACAAAAGAAACACTAAAAGAAACGAAGAAAGTACTCAAGTGAGTATCTGTTGTTGGGATTTACAAGCGTGGGACCCGATGACAACCCTCGTCCTGTTTGTGTCGTCTGCGCTGAGGTCCTGGCAAACGAAGCACTGAAGCCGTGTGAACTACGTCGCCATCTGGAAACCAAACATGGACAATTTTCCTCCAAGCCTAAGCAGTTTTTTGAAAACAAGTTACGAGAACATATGACTTGTAAAAAAAGT